>NW_016107561.1:1702006-1718675 GCF_001604975.1 Cebus imitator
TCTCAAATACAACTCTACCAGCTCAGGGAAACACTGAAATAAGAATGTAAAAACTACACTATGCTCAAAGAGTTGACAGACTTGCTGAAGAAACAAAACAACACCACAGTTTTAAAATTGGAAAACCAAGCCTGTGTTTTTATTTTGTTTTGTTTTTAGGAAAGGCCACATCATCAATACTTTTTGATTTAACAGGGGCAAATCCTATGCAGAAAGAAAACTTGACTATCAATGACTTTGATTAGCACAGTGATTCAGAAGATTCCAACTTTATGAAGGCTTAGTAATACCTCACTCTCCTTATTTCACTTTCATTTTCCTTTTGGGTCTGCAAAAGAGTGATATGTCATAAAAGCCTGTGTCTAAAATGAATCTAAAAGTGTTCTTTTGATAAATATAAAATACAAATTTTAAGGAGTAATGAGGCATTGTATCATAATTAATGTATTCTAAAGGTGTACAAAATTACAGTGGCATCTTATAGTTGCTAGAACATGGGATTCGAAAACATGTAACATTGTGAAGTGCCAAATCAGTCAAAAATCTAGATATCTTATCTTTGTATTACAACTTAACAAAAGATGTATTTGGCTTCAAACATTTTGCTTGACTCTTGATGCTGAGTGACATAAATTTTAACGGAAGAATGGTGTGGCCCCATCTCCTCCCTTTCTTCATTCTCCTATGGTTCTTTTTTTTTTTTTTTTTTGTAAATTTCTCTTACAGAACGCAACAAAGAGCCTTTTCTTCTCCCTAAATGATTTTAGAGCATTTGCTGAGCCTGAAAAGCTAGAAGTAGAAAGTCAGGCTAAGAAGAGTGGAATTGAATGTTTTCTGCCATCAGAATTACTCTTCAAATGGTGGGGGAGACATTCTGGGTAAGCCTGCAGCAGCCACAGTGCACTCTTCTCCGAGGGTTACACGGCTATCTGGACGAGGACTCATTCCTGTCTCTGTTACAAGTCACAGCACATGCTGGCATTAACGGGGCATGGAGCTTCCCCTTGGCACGTGTGTGGCAGGCGGCCAGGGCTCTTCCGCCAGCGTGATGGATGGCTGCTGGGTGTGGCTGCTGCAGAGCAGGGAGGTTTGCTGAGGGAACACACTGATGGCTGCAAATGCTGAGAAATGTAGTTCTGTTTTCCCCCTCCATAGACTGCATGAAATGATCTCCCATCTGAATGTGATTTTCCTGGAAACTCTCATACAGTTGCCACGGAAAAGAATGCGTCCCCCACCTTTCATTCCTCCCTAAAAGAAAGCTTGCCATGTCATTAATGCCAGCAGAAAAAGTTTCACTATTATGGCTTTCAAACTCTCTTGCAGATCCATCGCCCATGAAAAGCAACAGAGAGGTGCCTTGTGGTGAGGGGATGCCAAGGTGCAGCGGAGGTATTACGACATAGTCCTACCTTGCTATCCGAAGGGAACTGGTTCCAGGAACTCCCCCCCCCACCCAAACAGACATACACGACACTAAAACCACTGATGCTCAAGTCTCTGATAAAAAATGGAGCAGTATTTGCATACAACCTACGCACATCCTCTTAAACATTTAAAATCGGACCTAGATTACTTATAATACCTAATAAAATATAAGTGTGATATTAATAGTTGCTATACTGTATTCTTTGTGTTATTTGAAAGTTGCAGCCATCAGTATGTTTGTGCTGCAGCAGCCGCACCAAGCAGCCATCCATCACGCTGGTGGAAGAGCCCTGGCCACCTGCCACACACGTGCCAAGGGGAAGTATTGTTATTTCTTTTTATTTTTTCTGAATATTTTCAATTAGCAATTGGTTGAATCTGCAGATGTGGAACCTCCAGATACAGAGAACTTACTATAGAGGGGAGGGAGAGGTGATGCTGCTTCCCAGTACAACAGCCATTCCTACAGGGCGTGGAGACACAGGGGCCTACAGGTCAGGGCCTCCATGCAGGCTGTGCTAAATCAAGGAGTGGACAGGGCTGACATCCAATCCAGCCAGGGTCAGCTGTCAAGGTGCGTGTTCAAGTTCCAGGGTGACAACCTCCCCCCCGATCCCCAAGAACAACTACTTTCTCTTGTACAAAAGCACTTAAACCGCAAAGCCATGCACCTACAGAGTTGCCTCTGTTCCCAAAGGGTGGTTTTTTCTCTAATTTGTATGAAGTTACTGTGTATGCTGGCTGGCACCCTGGAACTGAGTTTTCTGATTGCTTGTTTTTAATCTGTATTCCATGAAAATCAGCCAGCTACTGATATTGATGGGAGCACGTTAGGGATTCTGAAGCAGGAAAAGCAAAGGCAGCTGAGGACCACCAAATTAGAGATTGAGAGAAGATCTCCACTGTAGAGTGTGAGACGTTTTCTAATCTTTTGCTCACAGTATCCCAGCTCAAACGTCAAGGCTGGGCAAGGCGGGTAGTTGACACAACATGAAGCTTTGCTCATTAAGTGAAATTTCATACTAGGGGATGACAAAAACAAACCAACAAAAAATAAACAAACACAAATGTAGAATGTATAAACAGAAATACAATTTGGAAAGCTAAAGCATAAATCAACCATGAAATTGCTAGTTATAAATGATTTATGATAAAAGTTGTTATTAATAGCTAATATATATCGAGCTCTTACAATGAGTTATACACTATGTTAAGTTTTTAATTGTCTTATTTCATTTAAGTTTTCCCAATGATACTATTTCAGATTAAACATAATTAATTCTCATTCCTATTTTATAGAGAAACAAATTGAGGTCCACAGTGGCATGAGTTTGCCTGGACTGACAGAGCTAATAGGGGCTTGAGCCAGGATTCATATCCAGGCAATCTGAACTCCAAAACCACACTCTGAAACATGCAGATGCGTTTCTATTTTGGAAAACAAAAGAAAAGATCTTAAGATAACTTTGTTTCTTTTAGCTGATAGAAAACTGACCCTTTGAGGAGCATGCTATTTAAAAGCATGAAAATCTGATCAGTAAACCCACGTGGGTATCACTTGTGAAGAGAAAAGCAAACTGGGAGCAGAGAGAGGAAACAAGTCAGGGAGCTGCTAAGAGCAGGATGGATATTAGCAAAGTTGGAAACTAAGGGAATTGGCAAAGTCACTGGAGCACAACCAATAGCTATTACTTTTTAAAATGCATACAAGGGCAGAATTCCCTCAAGCTTAGGAAACAGTAAATTTAATACTCAGCTCAGGACATGGGACTGAGGATGGCTGTCCTCACTAGAAGCAGTTTAAATGCGATGTTAGAATGCTGGTTTCTATTGTCTTGGGGGGATGTCTTCCGGCAAAAGTCACTCCCTGATAGAGGATAAATCTTTCAGACATTGATCCATTCTACTTTTGTTCTTCTCTGACTTCTGGTGGTGAGATTTTAAAACTGACAGAAGATTGATGTTGGATGTTTGCCTCTTATAATTCCAGCTGTTTCATGTGCAAATATTTTTGAATGCCTACTGTATGCCCTAGTCTGCACATACTCTTCAGCATCCCATACTCTACCTAGAGAGAGTGTTTCAGGCAACATCTATTGAATGGTGATTCTGTGCCAAACACACTGTGACAGGCCATACATTGTTTCTAATCTTCCCAATATACCTCAAGGCTGGGCCTTACTATTTTAGTTACTTAGATGAGTAATATGAAGCTCAAAGATGTGAAATAACTAGTTTAAGGCCACATGGCTGGTAAATGATATAAATGGGTCAATCTGGGTGGAGGGAACTCAGAAGTACATTCTTGCTATTGTTTTATTAGTATTAAGACAATAAACTAGAAGTTTGAGAAAGAGATGTTTTAAGAGTTTAGGGGAAGAAATATTCTTACCAGATTGGGGATAAAAAGCAGACAATGTAAGAGCAGAAAAACTTCCTGAAAGAAATGTATTCACGGCAAACCCAAGAGAGTAATGGAATTTAAACCAGAAATGGAAAACAGGATTCTGCAGAGGTAGTGTGAGCACAGGTAAAGGGCCCGAAAACCATAAGACATGGACTTTACTGCTCCAAGTTTAGTTATGGGAGAAGAACACTGGGACATAAAGAAAGAAACAAGTTAATAAAACAAGTACTGAAATGATAGGAAATAGACTAACATTGGATGATAGCAAGAAGAGAAAAGGTAGGAAAAATTCAACAAACGTGGAGAGAACAAAGACTGGAAAATAGCTGGGAACAAATTACATGTGGGAATAAGGTGAAAGAAATGGTCTGAGTAACTGGAGATTTAAGACTTGAATAATGGCTTTATTAACAGAAAAAAAAAACAGGAAATAAAAATAAGATGATAGATTTAGTATTAGACAAAGTAAATCTGAGGCCAGTGGAACAAAGATGTCCCAAGTGCACTCACTTGAAAAGTCTAAGTTAGAGAGGGGTATAGTCTTCTAAGCCTGTAGTTAAGTTAGACACAACACTTATAGGAAAGAGTAAAGAAAGACACGATGGAAATAAAGGAAGAAGATTAGCTAGGAAAAAGTAGCTGGGAAACATGTGGGCAGAAGATAGGTGAAAAGAGAACCAAGAAAACATAGAAAAGTCAAAAGAAAGCCTTTTCAAAAAAGAAGAGATGGTGTTAAAGCACTGAAAGCTACAGAAAACTCAAGAAAAATGAGCACCAAGAATACAGAAGTTGGCTCTGTTCCTTGGAGGTTGTTGGTAAATACTTTGAGAAAATGGTTTGGGTAATGGACCAGGGAAAAGGAAGATGCCACATTAAAAGCGGTTTGGGGTCATTGTGACGAGAAGGTAAAAACAGTAAATGTAGTCTCTTTTTTCAAGGAGTTTTAGGAAAGGTAGAAGATAAGCTTATTCAAGATCTTAAAGTCAGGAAAAGAGATTTTTTTGTTCATTTCTAATTATGAGGACAGATTTGTTTGCTGTGAAAGAAAAATATTTAATTTGGAAGGGGAAATGAAAAGGGATCAGAAAGAGGAAAGTAATTGATAGATTATCAATCTGGAGAAAGAGGTAGAAGAGGTGGAATCCACAACAAAGGCAGAGGAGCTAAAAGGAAGATTGGGGGATAATTCCTTCTTTTAGACAGCAAAGAAGGAAATGGATGAAGATACAAAAAAAAAATGTAGCAGAAGACAGGAAGAAAAATGGAAAGTCCTATGTTACAGGTTCATTCATCTCATTTAAGAAAGAAACTAATCTACAGATTAAACGTGGCAGACAGTCAGGTCAGCAGTGGAGGCTTCATTAGGACTGAAAACCCACAGGTGTGGGAGTCAAACAGACATAAAATATAAGCTTTTCTTGAGTTCTATGTAAGTTACCATCTCAGCCCCAGAGTAATTATATAAAAAATAATGGGAATACCACTACTTACCAGGTTGAGATCTGAGAAGCAATAGCAGTTCAAGCGTGGAAGCAGTGCATGTGTGATGGGAAGATACATCTGGTCTGTCATCCTTACGTTGATGGTTTTAGAAGAGAAATGGAAAATGTGAGAAGCAGTATTTCCCCAAAGATGAGAACTAACTGACTTAGAAGGAAAAGAAAGGACAAAAGACAAAGAGGAGAAGGGGCACATACAAGACCATTGTTGATATAATCAACCATGGGATCCAAGATGAATGAAGGAGCTGGAAAAAATAAAATAAAAACTTTTTATAAGCCCAGAGAATACAGACTAGTTGAGAGACCAGGAAGCATGCCAGAGAACAGAGCATCAGCAAAGCCAAGGACAGAGAGAAGGCA
This sequence comes from Cebus imitator, assembly GCF_001604975.1. Classification (NCBI taxonomy): domain Eukaryota; kingdom Metazoa; phylum Chordata; class Mammalia; order Primates; family Cebidae; genus Cebus; species Cebus imitator. The sequence continues at coordinate 1,707,704 of NW_016107561.1, forward strand.
AAGAAGGACGTGAGGGGAGGACAGGAGATCAAAGGCGGCAGAGAAGGAGGGGTTTTCTGTTTAGAATCACACTGATGCAGAAACTGTGGGTGAGGCAAGGTCCAGGATGGCAGCTGACACAGAGGCGGAGGAAGACACGAACTGCTACATCGGGATGCGATATCCCCTGAAACAATGGCAGAGAAGAATAGGCAAGAAGGTGGCCAGTGTCCTGCCACTGGGAAACAGCCCTGGACCACCACAGATGCGAGGCTGGGAAGGAGAAAACCACGAGGGTTGTGGACATGGCCCAAGATGGGATTGGTGGTATCTCTACAGACAAGAAAGTGGCCGGGAAGTGCAAGGGATGCCCTGGCTTGTCCTCTATACTCTGCAGGTGGCAGGGAGATGACACATAAGGGAACAGCTTCCCCCTCCATCCCCTGTTGAAGGTTGGGAGGAGAGGGTATCTCAGGGGAAAGCCAGGCTTCAGTTTTATAGTGACAAGGTGAAACAAACATCAAGAGACCGAGAAGAAGTGACGTTTACTTAAAATTGTGCAGAAAGGCAAACAGACTCACTTATGAGAAATGCGGGAAAACTAGAGAATTATCAAGTGGACAACTAAGTTGTTTTGAACTAATTTTTTGGTGAGGCCTAGAGCAAACTGCTTAGCTTACCCGTGCCTTTAGAAAGTAGAAATAATAAAGAGGCCTCATATCATCGTTCTGAGGGTAAAATAAGTTTAAAAAAGAAAGCCTTTAGAATAGGGCATGGTATGGAGTCGGTGCTTGGTACGTTACTGTTAGGGGTATCATTGGGATGAGGTGTCTGGAGCCATTTGCACAACCTGCTTCGTCCCTTCACTCTACTGCATTCTCCATCTTGAGTGTCTCGTGTTGTCCTCTGGACATGCTCTTTGGGTGGCTCCTTACATTCCCACTGGCATCACCTAGGCCCAAGGCCCCTTTTTTGTGGACTGGATCCTGCTCAGTTGGTCTCCTTGCTTCCATTTCTCTCCCCTTCCCCTGCTTCCAAATGCTTTGGTACCCAGCTGCCAGGCACGATCTTGGCTAGGGAAACATACTGGGGCCCCGCTTCCCATTGGCTCCACCATCTTTGTGGATTCCAGGCCCTCTGTAGGGTGACATTGATCTCATTACCCACTTGTATTTCGCAGCTCCCCAACATGGACCTTCAGTTCAGCCACATCCCAGGCCTCGTGTGTACCCTGCTTGTTCCAGTTTCTGTGCCCTCACCTGTGCCATTCCACCACCTTCTTTCCTTCCTGCAAGTGAATTCTACCTCTCATTTCAGCTCATCCCCACTTCCCACCTCCTCCCTTCTGCTCGTCTTTGACTAGGTCAACCAACAGATTTTAACATCAGTCCTTTTTTTGTGCATATTATATACATTTCCTAGCCAAAAGTAATCTCTTACAGGGTCAGGACTGTGTCTTACTTTTTCTTCTTTTTGATTCCGCACAGAATGTATGCCAGTGTTAAATGCATAGCTGTCAATCAGTGGTTGTCAGCAACTGGCTTTAGTGTTAACTACACTTGGTCATAAATAGCTTCTATATTCTAGTGATCTCAGTGAAAATGAAATGAACTATATAGAAATGTGTTTCAAAAATATCCCCTCTTCCATTCTTGGAGGTCTTGCAAAGTGACAGAAATTCCATTATTATGGGCTGATCCTTTAGGTCTTGAATATTTTTCCATCTTCTAATACTTCTAAGAAAGCAAAAATGTTCCCAAGGGGGGTTGACAATGTCTTATTGCATGACAGGGTGATACTTTGCATGGAGATTGAGATGGCTGACAGGGAGGACGACTAGGCTAGATGGCTTAGAGGATGGCCTTTGGATATAAGAAATCCTTCTGAGGGGGAAGGATGCAAGAAAAGCAGGAGATGCGTAATAGAAAAAATAAAAGAAAACACACAAAGGCAAAGTGATTGGAACGAACTCAACTTTTTGACACAAAGATGGTGCTTCATGTCCAGACAACCTTTTAAGGTCTCTCTGCTCTGTGACTGCACAGCCACTGAGCTTTCCTCTTCGTCTGCAAGCTGGGTTTTTTTTTTGTTTTGTCTTTAGAGCCAAACTGTTTTCATAGACAATGCCATAATGCACCCTCAGTAATTTGAAGCAAGGTGCAAATCACTAGTCAACTGTGAAATCATCAGAGCACTCGGAATGGAACAGGAACAACACCAGGATATTGGTTTCATTTGCAGTTAAGATGCCAAAAAAGCTAAACACCAGTTTCTTCCCACTGATTGAAATCAATAGCTTCTTTCTCTCTCTTTTTTTTTAATTGAATAGAAGTATGGAGGAAACATCCTCTTAACATGTTCAATACTTCATCAGCACAAGTACTTTTGAAAGGGGTCTTGCATCTAATTTTGTTAGCTGATATGGATCCTGCATTTAATTACGTTCTGATACTGGTCATTAGTCCTTATTCAAATTCAGTGCAGAGGCAGACATATTCATTACCTACAAAAGACATGTATACGCTGGTGGGAGGAAAACATAAAATTTGCCATCTAAAGAGTAAAGGTCTCGCCAAAGAGGAAAAAGAGAGAACCCGAATTCTGCTTTCTGATATATAGCCACCTGACTGGCATCATGGTAAATGCTTGGAAATCAGATTGCCGTTTCTAGACATTTCTTGAAGAGTAGCATACGATCATACGATCTTAACATCACGGAAACGTTAATTTCACGGTAAGAATTTTGCACAAACTAGAATGCATTCTGCTGCTCTCAGAGGACATCTTCTCCCTTGCCACTATACACACAGGAAGAAAGAGACTACCTGGCACTTGGTAGCAGAAAACAGACATTTGTGGAATGAATGAACAAAGTTCTACTTTTCATATTTTTTACCATGCCTACACCAATTTGAGTCAATATCTGACTTATTCTGCTGCTGCAAAATTCATTAACCACATGGCTGCACATTCCTAAAAGCCCATGCTGTGGCCAATTTCTTCATAATAAAATATAAAGAAAAGGAGATTTGGAATAAGGCAGAGAGGAGAGAGAGAGAGAGAATATTTGGAATGAGAGAGAGAGAGAAATAACCTCCCGAATCCCAGTTTTCTCATCTGCTCAATGGGGAATGCAGGGTTTCCCCTGGAGAGGCAGGAAAGATGAACTGAGATAATGCATCCAGTGTACTTGTCTTAGTTTGCCTCCCCCAGAAGCTGACCTTCAGGCAGAAATTTGAGCACAAGTAATTTTCTTGGAGGATAATTCAAACAAATTTAATAGGAGTATAAAGCAGTTACCACTGTGGACCGCTGGGGCTAAAGCCCCCTGGGAGACTTTGGGAAATGGTAAGACCATACACTTTGGAGTTGTCTTGTCTGAGGAACAAAGGCAGTGGGTACTTATCCACCAATCCCATCACTCATGGGATGTTGTAGGTGTTAATTTCTTGGCATTCTGGACTTCTCTGGTCTTCAGCAGAGCAGAAGAGCAGCCAGAGAATACCTTCAGAGAGCCACACACTTTCTCCTGAGTGGATGCCAGGCTGCATAGACGAGGTGAGTGCAGAGACAAGGACCACGGGCAGGACAGCAACAGTATCCGCTGCCATGCCCGACATCAGCACCCAGTGCACTTAAATAGCTGCAAATTATGATCGCATCTATAAAGACTTGCTGGGCCTCTAAGAAATGATCCTTCTCAGGAGTTAAAAAAAAAATCAACTTTTATAGGCTCTAGGGAAACCTTAAAGAGCCTCGAAGAGCTTCTCTAGCCATGAAATATCCTCATTCAGAAGACAAAAATAATTTGGGAGGGCTGCTCACAGAGGAGCAAGTGTCATACAATGAGTTTAATAAAATTCACTTTGTAATTATAATATGGTCCTTTTTTTCCTTCGTAGTATCTCTCCAAGCCCTTGTTATAAAGGTTTTCACAGGAAGTATGTCAGAGAGAAATCAGTCTGGATTTGTTATGACATAGAAGACAATAAAGGGAAGGAATAGCAAAGAATGATGAGACCAGCAGTTCCAGGGACGTGCCCATAGGTCAAATCACACTGTGAGGAGCTTAACAATTCTGAGCATCTTGTTAGATTCTGATCCAGTTCATAAAAATGCTGCCGTTAACTTGTCAGATCCTAAGTGAATCACGCCATCCTGTGTTCTTTTACCAACCTTTGCCCCAGACCAATGGCTGTGTGCAGGAGGAATTCTCAACATAGTACTTGAATAAATGAGTGAATTAATTAATTTAATTGAATGAATGTCCTCAGGTCTAAAATAATTTGGAAGCCTGCTTAATCTGTATATTATAACAGGCAATGAGCTAAGTAGATCAAAGCATTCATGGTTATAGAATGAATGAATGAACAAATGAATGAAATAAGCACTCAAATGCAAAGACCTGTGCAGAATGCTCAGCCTTCACTTTTTCTGACCAAGAAAGTCTTGGCTCATATTTAAAGTAGTTTCCCACCACCACCCTCACTTCATAATGTACTCTATCACAAAAGTCTTTTTTATTTCCTTTACAGTACACAGAATTTAACACAATTATGTCACCTACTTGTTTACCTTCCCTTTACAAGGGTGAAAACCCTGTGACAGCTGGAGCCCTGTGTTACCTGCTCATCACTGTGTACACGGAGCTGAGGACCCTGTCTGATACCATGCACTCAGTAAATAGGATGGTATGAATAAAAGACATGACAATGGAAGTCACCTTCCTTCACAGGGTATGAAAGACGAGAAGCCACCAAAGGTAAGGTGGGCACAGGGGGGCAATGTGGGTACAGTGGTGGAGGTTAGATCTTCGTGTAAGGTCTTTGGATGTTGATGAAATGACCGTCCCTCTCCTGGAGTCACAGCCACATGTCCACCCCTTCCTCCCAACCTGCAGGTGTGCCCCATTTTCTCATGCCTCACAAGCTTAGAGAAGAACTGAAGGTCATCACCCTGCCTGACTGTGGACTGTGGACAGTCCTGAGCGGCGCTTCTGCCAAGAAATCTAGGAAATGTATATTCATCTGTTCTAAAGTTATGAGAAGATTCCGTCTGTTCTGCAAAATCCATCCTGGGATTGCCAAGCATTTGCTTCACAGCCTGGGCCAGAACGTCGCTGAAGCCAGGGCACCTGAAAACTCTTAACACAGACAGAGCCGTGGCCCAACGTCACTCTCCACCTCACCTGGCTCCCCTTCAGGAAGATAGGTTGAATAGGTAAATGCTGGTTTTTCATTTTCATGTTAAAAGTCAAAAACTATTCTAAAATTATGATGTATCATGGTAGATGTCTCTTTTAAAAAACAAATTTTTTTTAAAAAAAATAGCTTTATGCTATTTTTAAATAATCCATAAAAGTAGACCTCATTCTCCTTATGAAGGCACTTCATTCTAAGGTGTTTAGAAACGCATACATATAAATGTAGCAAATCCCATTCAACTTAGTCATCTTTATTTATGACTCTACCTACATAGTGCATTAAAAAAGTGATGTAATCTCCAAAAAACTAGGGAGAGAGATCACCAAGTAAAGAAAAAGGTACAAGCTAGCTTTCACCAGGGAATATGCTGAGGGTAGAAAGAGAGTCAAAAAAATCAAATCAGGTCTCCTTCCACGGGAGGTAACTCACAGGACTGTCAGTCCTACTCAGTATTTATGGCCCATTTACCAGGAGCCATTCACAGTTCAAGGCACTGGAGATACAAGGATGACTAAGACATGTATCCTGACCTCAAAAGCCCAAGCGAAAAACAGACTTTTGAGGCAGAGCAATAACGAAGGTAGAAAGAAAGCTGATCTGGAGGCAGAGTAATTAATTTCCAGGAATGCCTAAGAAGGTGCTATTGTAAGACGGAGTTCTGAAAGACAATTACCATTGGAACAGGTACAAAATGGTCAGATGATGTGATAATGTTTAATTCTTTTCAATACAGTCAGAGTGGGATAAAACTAAGGCAAAAGAGTTTTAGAAGGAACTGAGGGATTCCATGAATGGTTACCATGTAAATTAAACATATTGTTGGAATATTTTTTTCTCTAAAGATAATTTCAAAAATCAGTGAGGAAGAAGGTTGGCTAGTTCATAGGGCAAGTGACTTAAATGATTAAGGAAATGCATTTCTATAAACAGCAAAGTCATCTAACGGATACTTTTCTCCATATCCCCACTCCCTCCCATTTCTGAGTAAATGGTCTCAGGGAATGACTTGTCTTTTGTAAAAAGAACAGCTGATTAGATGGGCCAGGAATGATGGCCCATGCCTGTAGTCCCAGCACATTGGGAGGCTGAAGCAGGAGGATCATTTGAGCCCAGGAGCTCCAGACCAGCCTGGGCAACACAGGGAGAACCCCATCTCTACCAAAAAACTAAAACATTAGTCAGGTATGGTGGCGCATGCCTGTAGTCCCAGCTACTCAAGAGCCTGAGATGGGAGGATTGCTTGAGCCTGGGATCTCAAGGTTGCAGTGAGTCATGATGGTGCCACTACACTCTAGCTTAGATGACAGGGTGAGACCTTGTTTCCAGAAAATATGAAAATAAAACCAACTACAAGCTATGGGAGATGGCTGCAACATGAGTGAGTATCAGCTGATGGGTAGCAAAGGTGCTTCATCTAATGGCCAAAATAATAAAAGGGACTAAGATACTTCAATAATCAATTTGTCTTGAGAGAAAAACAGGCTTTCCGCAAGCTGTGGGATCAAGAACAAGGTGCTTAGTAGCAAGGTAAGTTAGGAATAAAATATTCAGTAAATGTAACCTGTTTTTTTAAGAGTAGTTTTTAAAGTTTTTGATTTTTTGAGACGGAGTCTTGCTCTGTTGCCCAGGCTGGAGTGTAGTGGCACCATCTTGGCTCACTGCCACCTCTGCCTCCCCAGTTCAAGCAATTCTCTTGCCTCAGCCTTTCCAGTAGCTGGGATTACTGGCTTGTGCCACCATGCCCAGCTAACTTTCTATTTTTAGTAGAGACGGAGTTTCACCATGTGGGCCAGGCCAGTCTTGAACTCCTGACTTCAAGTGATACACCCACCTCAGCCTCCCAAAGTGCTGGGATTACAGGTTTGAGCCACCATGCCTGGCCTAAAAGTGTATTTTAATTGACTTCTTAGATTAATCCTTTGTTATATTTAGAAATAAGTGGTGAACTCCATTATCCTTTGCTGGAGTCAAGTGGTCCACATAGTTTAAGTCAGATAAGACAAATACTTGGCTCTTCCCATCCGTTACCTCCTCTTCCTCTGGCAAACATCACTAATTGATAACAGTTTGCTGTGAACCCAAACTAGTTCTCAGAATCCTTTTCAACACAGCTCTTCATGTGGTCATTCCTCCTGTTGGCATTGACACATGGAATGTAGTGTACCGGCCACCTCCAGTTATGCCAAAGCTTCCCAATCCATTAAGCGTGCTCTCCTAGGGGAACACTGGGTTAGTTCAAGAGTTTTGAGAATCGCTATGTGTATCAAGGCTAACTTTGATCATGAATAGCATGCTTCATGCATACATCTGTTACTGCTTTACGAATGTATACATTTGTTGTAGTTCATAAAATGCAAATAACTTTTTAAACATTATCAAATTCATGGTTGCTTTTTTATCACTATAGGATAGTAACTTGTGAATTTGATGTCAGGGGGAAAAAAAACCCTTTTATTGGATAAGTTTAAGACCCTCTGGTTGTCAATCATAATCAGCATGGTCTATTGATGTCAACCACATGAGAACTTGTACAAGTGGCATTATAGCATCCACAAGGCAGGCATCAGTCTCTTGTATAAATGTAAAGTTGCAACACAAATATGTTACAAAGGGGAGGTTTATTCATTCAGCAAATTCTGGTCCCCCTTTTTTTTTTATCAAACTTGAAGCTAAATAGCACCAGGCTTTCAAATCAAAAATAAACCAAGGTTTCAACAAACCAAAATATCTCTTGAATATTTAAAAATACTCAGCTGTAATATCTATTTGCCTCTTTGTTCAAATATAGTATTAATGGAACTTGCCTTTCCTATCTTTCAAGAATATTTTGGAATTATAAAAGCAAGAGGTCATGGCGTGCTTTGGAAAGTAAACATGCTGTACGAATGTAAAGGGGCTCTCACCACTTTTAAGTACATGTTATTTACAATTACTTTGCAGTAAAAGCTTCAGTTTGAAATATATTCCTTAGGTGAAATCAATTTCTGGTGGTCTCTACTTTGCAGAAAAGAACAAACACAATGAACGCACACATTATTACTAGCTATCCCGACGGCATGGGTAAAGTATCTATGAACGTGTATACTATCCACGTGAATGTCATGCCTTCACATTTCACTAGCATTTTCTCTAATCATTTTCCTAAATTTTCACCTCATGTAAATGGTTTGTAAGGGAAAACTTTGTAGAATGTTCCCAAAATTGGCAAGAAGGAAATTCCATCTGGAAACTAGATTTCATGTAGCTCTTACCGACATACCATTTTCACCTAGCAGGATTCCAACAGGATTTGGATGGAATCTATAATTTCACTTTGTTCACTGAGTAAAGGAAGAAAAAAAGCCTACCAGTTGTGAGTATGCTTCATAAAAGATGTATGAGACTAACTGACCTTCTAATACTAAATAAAAACATCTTATTTTTTCACAGTAAGTTTACACAAAGAAGTCTATCTATTTACCTCTCCTCTTCCACAATCACTGTCATCATTATTATCCTACTGATGACCCTAGAATTAGACGTAGCCCTAATCCAAGCCTATGTTTTCACACTTCTAGTAAGCCTCTATCTACATGATAATTCATAATGACACAGCAAACACACGCTTATCACATAGTCAACCCAAGTCTACGACTTGATTGTTTTTACATAGAAAAGGCTGCATTTACACCTTGAAACCATCAACAAAATGTAGGGCAATTCAGGAAGAATCCTAAGGTTGCTCTTTTAAGCCGCTGAGTTTCTGGGTGGTTTGTCCTGTGGCAACGTAACTGCAAGAGTTCATTTTATTCAATAGGTGTTTTCTGAGGGCCAAGTGAGTGGAAATGCTGGACTGTGGACGATGAGGAGGTTTGCAAAACATCTAATACAAATAATATTTCATTTAAGTTTCAACGATCATACAATCTGTGTAAAGTAGGTATTGTTATTCTTGTATTAAAGTAAAGCGATGGGATAGAGGAGAGTTAACTAACGTTAGTCCACTCTACTCCAGCTTGTATGTAAAGGCCCATTCCAAGGACTTTTATGTCCTTGTTAAGTGCTTATTAACGATACAGACCACTTTTTTTGCCTAGTAGGGCAGAAAAATGTAACATATAATTTTAATATTAAACAGAATGTGTTAAGATAGTTTATTGACACACACAATAGGGAGAATTTATTTCTGGCAGGAGCAGAAAGAGACAACTTCAATCAAAGAGCCAGACAATGTTACTTAAACACATTCTCCTAAAGTAAATGAATGCTTTTTAAAATTAATAAATTTCCAAGGAGAACATCCTTGGAACACTTTTAACATGAAATCTTACCAAAAAACACAATATAGAGCCAGGCATGGTGGTGTGTGTCTGTAGTTCCAGTTACTCTGGAAGCTGAGGCAGAAGGTTTGTTTGAGCCCAAGAGTTCAAGATTGTAGTGAGCTATGGTCATGTTCATAGATCACTGCAATCCAGCCTGGGCAATACAGCGAGACCCTATCTATATATATGTATACACACACACAATACATATATATACACACAGAGAGAAATGTGTGTGTGTGTATATATATGTGTGTGTGTGTGTGTATGGAGGAAAGAGAGAATTAAAGGGAAGCTATTTATAATGAAGAACAGCAGACTCGCTCATCTTCTCTACATCTACCCTCACTTCTCCAACACATTCAGACGTTTTTTTCTAGAGTATGTGGAGCTCATTCTGAACATTGTTGATTTCATAGAAAAGATCACCAATCATAGACAAATGTCTATAAGGCCATGGCAATTTGATAGAATTGGGAGTTCCTTCTTTTCAGGGCTATGTTAGGTCAAGAAAGGCAAACAGAAACCACCACAGTTATTTTAAAAGGAAATGTAACAGAAGGAATTGCTTACATGGGTTTTGAAGGACTGAAACGGCATAAGGGGAGCCTTGAGCTAACCGGCAGTCAAAGCAGGAAGCAGCTACCACCCTAAGGACTGGTGGATCAAAGGAAAGACGTTTTGATCATTGCAACTTAGAGGGGTGTCCCCCACAGAGTAGAAAGCCAGACCATTGAGGAAGGAGCACTATTCATTTGGCATTGGAGACTCTAGAACTTGAAAGAAGTCCCCAAGGAGCTGGGACCAAGACCTCTTTGGAAAGGGTGCTGCCTGCTGGTGCTGATATTTCTAAGGAGAAGCTCACACCTGGTTCTCAGGTGCTACAGGAGTTGGAAGGTGGAAGCTGGAACCAGTTGCCACTGCCAGGGTGAAGGCTGTTGCCAAGATGTCCTGGCGGAAACAGGAAGTGAACAGGAAATAATAAAAATGCTGAAAAGAGATGTGTCATCTGTATCTCCTCCTCCTGAAAAGTTTCTGGGGTATTGTTTTATTCATGTTGACATCACTCTTGGGTTCAAACAGGAGTAGAATGGCTGCAAGCAACTACAAACCTTCGTTCTCCTGGGTTCAATTTCAGCAGAAACAACAGCGGTGTCTTTTTCCAGGAGTTACCCAAAACATCACTCTAGGGGAATCAATGTGGCGATCTCTGAATCAGCCTCTGTAGCTAGAAGTGTAGACTCAACCCGTTGACCAGATTGCTGTCATAGGCGTGTTCCTGGATCTGTTACTATGACCAGTCTTGGGTCACAAACTACAGATCACGAGGTCAAGAGATCGAGACCTTCCTGGCCAACATGGTGAAACCCCGTCTCTACTAAAAATACAAAAATTAGCTGGGCGTGGGGCACGCACCTCTGGTCCCAGCTACTCGGGAGGCTGAGGTGGAAGAATCGCTTGAACCCAGGAGGCAGAGGTTGCAGTGAG
>NW_016107561.1:1718772-1778832 GCF_001604975.1 Cebus imitator
ACTGAGGGTGGAGAAGGGTGGCCTCCAGAAGAAAATTTGGTGTAAAAATGTGAAGAAAGAAAAAGACAAGGGCAAATGCTCAGGAAAGGAAACAAGTATCTACCACAAGGATTGTCTTTGTATCCTGATCATAATCTGAGTTCTCACTGTTCCCACAGGTTCCCGGGAGAGGAAAACTGTCTAGAAAAAGAGCAAGAAGTCTTTTGAACTCAGAAAAGCCCTACTAACTTCATACTTCACTTCCTATTCCCTTCGCCCAGCTTCTTCTGTCATTCTTAGAAACTTACCAGACAGCCATAATTCTTCAGTCAGTTCAAAAAATCAAGACTGAAACCTTCTTGGATAATTATTAGTTAACGATCAGGATAGAGAGCATTTAGCTTCCTGGAAAGATCAAGGAAGCTTCTATAAAAGGATACTGGGGGGTTGGGGAGGAAAGGCTGCCATTAATATGGCAGGTATTAAGAAGCTGCTTCAGATGTTAAATAGGAAGCACAGAACTTCTGCTAAATTTCTTCACCTTGGATAATTACATCCTTACACCAAATGAGCATCCATAATACTTCAATACTCTGATGGGGAGAGTGGGAGGGGGCAGGAGATAGAAGAGACTTGAGCAAATAGCAGTGACAATGCATAGGTCATAACGAAGAAGAGGCTGCAACTAAAATAGGTTTTATTCTTTCTCTACAAATTTTTATCATCTACTGAATAAATAGTACAGTCTTTTAAAAAAATAGTTTATTACCTTTACCTGTCCCAAAGAAACTTATAATCTTTATAACCTTAGGGCTTTTCTCTGATTCAGTGCTAAGCTTGTCAATAAGAATATTGGTGTTTAACTGGCATGTTAAGTCCAGCTTTTCAATTCTAAGCCCGTGTTTTTATCCACTCCTGGATTATATTTCACCAGCTTCATGAAAGCGAAGTTAACTTCCCTGAAGAATCCAAACATCGTCCTGAGTTTGACCATAAAAAAATGAGGCTGTGATCTCATTACTACTTCCTATGGAGAACTTCCTGTGGAGAAGAAGGGAACTTCCTATGGACAAGAAGGCAGAGTCTACTTCCTTTTTTTGAGTTGGTTCCTATATGACTTGTGTGAGTGGAATAATCATCCTTGATCTGCAAGGCAATGGTATATGAAAACATGTGCATGCTTTATAATCCAAAGCATCTTTGGAAATGCCCAGAACAGTTTGAAACCAAGCACTATATTGCAGAATTCACATTTATAGCCCAAATTTCCTTTTCCTGGAGGGAATAATTAGAAAAATGTAACTGGAGACTGAGGATTTAGAAAACAGAACTAAATAATACCTACAATTTACTATTGAAGGGTTCCTTATGAATCAGATGTGGCCCTAGGTACCTAGACATGTTTTCTTTTCATTTAAGGTGCAGAAAGAACAATCCTGTTAGGTTATATTCTGTTATCTCCATTTTATGGAAGAAGGGAAACCACAGTTCATGGAGATGAAATCATTGGAGCAAGGGATAAGATGCAAGTCCCAGTCAAGTAACTCTAAAAGACTGAATCACTATAGGACACCAGGCGTCTCTAGGGACCCAAGGCTTATTTAAGCTCCTACTAAAGCATTACGTCTTCAAAAGGCTAAAGAACTCAGCATTAGCCATGAGACAGGGAAGTAACCAAAGGGGGAGATTTCTACAACCGAAGGCAGAGGAATTTGGGAACAAATTCTGCCAACAACACAAAAAGAGTCAAGTCATATTCTGGCTTGCAGTCATCATGGACAGTGCTGGAGTATAGCTCAGATAAAATTGCATTTCGAAGAAGTAAAAGAGTCTCCTGGTTCTCCAGGTAGGCAAATTCAGTTGCCTTACATTTCCACCTGGGATATTCCAGTTACTCTGGAATTCTTGGATCCAATCACATAAAATAAATTGGTAACATTGTGAGATTATGCCTGATGACACAGCCAACTCTCAGAAAGAATAAGGAGATGATGGTCAATTTTGTACGGTCAATTTGAACAGCAAAAAGGTTTATGAACTTCTAGGTCTATCATTATACAATTTTAGCTCCTCAAAATAGAAACATCTGAAATGCAGAATAGTCAAGGCAGGAAATCCTTATCAACTTCTAAATCTTCTAATAACACTAAAAGTTAACAGAAGAAATAATTTGAGCACTAGAATTTCAGAATATATACAGTAAATACAAGACAATCATAATAATTTTAGTTAATTCTGACATCCAGCTTAAGGGATATTCAAAAGTGAAATGCTTTAAAAACAAAAGGAAGAAAGGAAAGGAAAATGAATACCATTCACTTTTCATAGCTTCATCTTTGCAGGTGCTAGCCTGTCTGGTCAAGATCACACAAAATGAAGTGAGGTGAGGTCAACTGCCCATAAAAAACGAGGCCTCAAAATAATACTATAAAGCCCGTGAAGGGACAAACTTCACTTTCACCAGCTCAGAAGATCGCAGCCCTGGCTGTACATTAGAATATGCCAGGAGACAAAACAAATCCTATGTCTAGGTCACAACAAAGAACAATTACACTGTACCTTAGAATTCTGAGGGGTAAGACCAAGGCATTGGTATTTTTTAAGCTTTCCAGGTGATTCCAGGGGAAGCTGAGATTGAAAACTACTGCTCTAGAGAAAATGAGGGAAAGAGAAGCTATTGTCACAATGTCCAGTCCCCCGTGGCTGCCTCTAGCTTCCATGAAAGCTAGCTGAATTTGGCAGTAAAAATGAATAGCCTTGCCTGAAGACTCAATTCACACCAGAAGCACTTCATTGTATTTACCAGGTGCAAAGCCCCTGTCCCTGCCTTCAGGGAGCTTGCTGTGTGCAGTTGCAGGGTGTGATTCCTAATCATAAATAACTGTGCCTGAATGCAGTGAGGGTAGTCACACTTGTCCATCCAAATAGCAAATAGCAAAGACAGTACAAGGAAGAGTCAATAATGGGTATGATGGTCAACAGAAGAGAACTCCAAACATGGAAGAGGAACCAAAGCAAAGGACATATTTTAGGAAGAGTCAGTCATTCTAGAGGCTGGAGCATGGAGGATATCTGGAGAGTTGGATCAGTTAGTTCAAAGAGATTCTTTTCTCTTTCAGGCACTCAAACAGTTCTGTGACTACCAGTATTTGCCTTTATGGTTCCAGTTGTCCCAGCAATTACTGACAGACAGTGATGCAGAGTTCCTTAAAAGGAAACGGTTAAACGCCCACTTTAGCAGAGACATCCTGCTGCAAGAAACTTGATGAGGTCAACAGAGCTATCTCTCAGGCTTGTCTAGGTCTCTATTAAGCTTATAAAAAAGAGATTTCACAAAGGAGAAAGTTCATTTTTATTTTACAGATTTATGAAGAGAGCCAGTTTGATTGGTGAAAACGTTGATCAATTTCCATCTTAAAAAAATGAGCTGGAATGAGAGGTCAGTCAGCATCTAGAAGGTTGTAATCCATGCAGGAAAACTGAGCACGGAGGTTATAATAGAGAGAAAAATGGGTAATGAAAGTAAATCTGCTGTAAAAACTTCAGTAATTAATTTTTCTTCAAAATATGCATCAAATTTCACAACTATATTTCATAGTCCTCCCATTATGAAAAGATTTCAACAGGCCCGACAGTTATTTGCTCAAAGCCATATGATATTTCACAAGCAGAATTTCTGAATATAAAAACCATCAGTTTTGGGTAAGGATTGCATTGTAGGTTTTATAGTAAGTGTCGTAACCCAAGGGCATGTGCATAAATCACACATCTAAAGGGCCCTGACGTTTTCATTTATTACTTGTTGAATGTTCTGGGTTGCTCAGATGCTAGAGACACTTGTATTCCTGCCTCTGATGACCTAGATCCAATAAAACAGCGACAACTCATTAATCAGTCTCTAAAGTAAGTGGATAAGCTGCCACGAACTGGAATCTCCATTAAATCAGAGGACAGAGAGGTAGGACCGATATGCACACTCATTATCTAAGCCATGGCTGACATAGCCCGTTAAAAAGGAATGCTGAGTGTTCTACTGTTTTTCTAAACAGTAAGGAAGAAAGTCTCTAAACATTTGTAGGATATAGTTCTTGCTGTTGGCTAAGTGAGTGAAATCTAAAGTTGGGATACCTTGGGCCAATCACCATTCTGGCACTTACAGTCTGTGTGACCTTGAGCCAGCTTTTCTCATCAATGAGAGTAACAGCGCTTATCGCCCAGATGGTCTTGGACAGTAAAGGGGTTACTATACACCAAGAATCTAACACAGTACAAGGCAAAAGATGCAAAGTCATGCTTAATAAGTATCCACCATCACTGCTAATTAATCAATTCCTCTCCACAGCCAGGTCACCTCCACAGTTCAATGTGTATCTTTTGCAGTGCTGGAAACCTGACCTGGAATGGTAGACTGTGTCTCATGAAATTGGAGAAGGAAATCTTAAGAATATATATGATACATATATGCGTGATGCGTAAATGAGACCTCAACAGAGAGAAGACCTTCATAGCAATTCATCAAGTTTCCTAACTCAGGAACATCTAGACAAATGTTGCAGTCCTGAAACTAGGTTGTATAATAAGGGTGTGTGTGTTTGAATATGTCAAACGAGAAGGATTTGTTAGGGGAACAGGAGAGGGGAAGGCAGTGTTAGGGCAGGATGTAAGGCAGGAAGGAAGAGATTCTGATAATTTGAAAAGAAGACTGCAGCACGATGCTTACAACCTCTAGCAAAGGATGATTTAAATACTGCTAGTAATGCTCTGTTCTTATTAAAGATCCAGCTGAACAAACACACTATAGTTAAAGCACACAAAAATGATTCAAAGACTTTGGTCATAACTGTGTGTCAATTGAAAACCTATTACAATTGCTTCCTCTAAAGCTCACAGCCTCTATTGGCAATTGGCTAGGGACACACCTTCCCAACTGTTTAGCTTTCTCCATAAACCCAATATTCATTTTCACAGCAGAGTAACGATCTGGTGCATAAAGCTCGGATTGTGCAAGAGACACAGGCCAATGTTAAAAGGTCCATGGCTTTGGGTCTAATATCCACACTCCCCGACAGCTCTCACAGCTGCCTATAGACCTCCCACTCTTGGGGCTACAAGTTTCTCTGCTCATGAGATAACTAGAAGCATTGGCATAGACCCTAGAAAAGGAGAATTCTTCAGACCAGACACTTGCTGGGTAGACTTTTGATGAATATGCATGGCGCTCTCTAGGACAAGAGGATGTTTCTCCGGGAGGTATTCTCTAACCCAGAGAAGGACTGTTTCCAGACACCTGTGGAGTAACACTGAGTTCTTGCCCTACCTCGGCCCTTTCCTAAGCTACTTATGTCACCTTTCAGGGTCTCAGATTTCTCATTTGTACAATAGGGAAAATGATACTGATCTCTCAAGATTGTTGTGAGAATTATAAATAACACATAAGATTTCAGGCACACTGATAGGTTTCCAGGACATAGTAACTAATGTTGTTAAAGGTAGCCTTCAGTTCAGTCGGCATACAAGCATTTTCATCTGATCCGGATCATGATGTAAACATAGTTTCAAGAACAAATAAGCTGGGTGCAGTGGCTCATGCCTATAATCCCAGCACTTTGGGAGGTTGAGGTGGGTGGATCATCTGAGGTCAGAAGTTCGAGACCAGACTCACCAACAAGGAGAAACCCCCTCTCTACTAAAAATACAAAATTAGCTTGGTGTGGTGGCGCATTCCTGTAATCCCAGCTGCTCAGGAGGCTAAGGCAGGAGAATCGCTTGAACCTGGGAGGCAGAGGTTGTGGTGAGTCAAGTTCCCGCCACCGCACTCCAGCCTGGGTAATAAGAGTGAAACTCTGTCTCAAAAACAAACAAAAAAAGAACAAATCAAAATAATGGAATTTTAGGAATGATTAATTGCATTTTCTGGTAAGATCACATTTGAATAGGAGGTTAGGGGTTTAGGGACGGAGATACAGAAAGGTCAAAATAAGAAATCTCTGATCCAATGAGCACTGGAATCTTTAGACTGCTGGAGAAGGTTTAGGAAGTTATTACATATCTTTCTCGGCGGGGTGGGGGATAGAAATTCAAGTACATCTTTTTAGCTGTATTCTTTTTATTCCCACAAAAATAAACTACTCATCAGAAGAACACCAAATGATGTGCTTCTGAATAAAGGCTAAACAGCAGATAATGGTGCTGTGTTCATGGGTCTGGCTTCTATAAGATTTCAGACAAGTCACTGACACACTCAGTTTACTTCTGGGAAACACTTTGCTTTAATTTGGACCTCAGTTCATCGCCATTATTTTTATTGACAAAATCTCTAGTCCTAAATATATAGGGAGAAAAGTGGCTTTCTAAGTTAGTATGAGAGATGAGAAACATTTTAAATGTGGCTTTAAAATTTATGAAAGCCAACATTTTAATTATATTTCCTCATACTCAGTTGTCTGGGAGAGGTGAAATGGAAAACTTAGAGAAACTGATGCTATTCAATTATACAGTCTGAACAATAATATCTTCTCCGGGAATTAGAACATTCCCCCACCTCCCGCAAGCCCCTGGCCCTGATTTTTGTGAAAGCCAGGTGGCAGAGCCGTGAATGCCACTGCCCACAGTTCTAAGGAGTAAAGGTAAACTTGATTAGAACAGAAGCAGCATTATTATTCTTGCTCGATGTGATTCAGTTAAATTCCACATCTTGAATATTACAGAGGAGATGGGAGAGAACAGACCCTTCCACTTCGGATCTCACATCACAGGGGCATTTCATCACACAGCTTTTACAAGGAACAAGGATTTGTCTTTTAAAAAAGAGCAAGCATTTCAAAATATGATTTCCTCTTATGTTCTACTGGCAGACAGGCAAACAAGCTTGTCTGTCTTTTGGGTGGTCACCTTTCAGTATAATCCTCCTTTTTATTGTCAGCACCTACCTCTCAGGATCTTCCTGCCATCTTTTGATTTGCTGTAGGCTGTGACACACTTGATAAAATCACACCTAAACTAAGAGTGAGGGCCTGAGACTCTCTTCTGTGGCTAAGGCTTATAAACTTTACTACAGAGACTGGGCAAATATCTAAATAACATTTTAACGATATTTTCAGATTCTTGGTTATATGTCGAACAGAGAAGACTGCCCAGTAAGTAAACTCTAAACAGTGGATGGAAAGGGCTGATTTCTCACTACCGGATTGATGGCTGATAGACAACAGGTGAGCAGTAAGCAGACAGACAGACACTCCATCACAGCCTGCAGCAGACCCCAAACCACTGTCAAGCCTGAGATTCATTACTTCAGAGTTTTGGACGCCATGGTGTCCTCACCAATCTCCTGTGCCACTATGCCACTATCTAGTGCTTCTTTGTCACTAGGATGAAGCCCTTCTCCTTTCTCTGAAGCACTCATTGTTCAGATACCCAGTGGGCCCCAAGGAAAGCCTTATTGGATCCACCAAGTCCTGAGACGCAGAGCGAGTAGTTTGTTTATGGCTAGTGGTAGTGACAGGCAAACCACAGCGTCCCCTTGTTCAGTCTAATGGGGTGAGTTGAAAGATTCGACTGTCAAATCAGCGTGAAGCCTCATTTTTCTTTCCTGCCGCATAGGGTGCCCCTCGCTGCAGCCAACATTTGACTGTGATTAATTTGTCAGGGATGGTTGTACAATGGAAATGGAGAAATGGATTGCCAATTACCACTAGTCTTCTCTCAGACTGCTTGGCAAACGAGGGCCTTTCTGCAGGTCTGACAGCTCCAGAGCGCACTGGGTTTGCCTCAGAGGGAGAGAACCCATTCGGGAGTGTATTTTAAAGATGAAGAAAGGATCAAAGGTGACTTTATTTATTTATTTATTTACCACCCTTCAGGAGATTTGCGGATGTGTTTCTTGGCTCCTTGGCAAGCCCCATACACGGGAAAGTTGCTCTGAGGTTTGCTTTTTATTCTATCAGTTTAAAATGCTTTGTACTTCTGATGTAAGTTTTAACAGTGCAAATGAAAGGTGTGAAAGAGTTCCTTCCATCCTTCAAACTGAAAATGCCCAAAGGGAGGCATACCTCTGACCCCCACTGAGATGTTCAAAACATGCTAATCACCAGCAAATGGAAAACGCAGGGAGGCATCTCATCTTTCTTCCTCTGACTTCCAAAAGACAATACAAAATTTCGCATGGATAGCTACCGCAAAATAACTTGTGTTACTTATCCCCTCCTAGAACATATGACCTTTTTAAAATATTAAAAACATCCCAAAGGAATAGATTTATAAATGAGAAAATGTCTGTAGCTGTCTTTAGTTTGTCAAGCCTAGTATATCCCCTAATCAGACTTGCTTCCAAATGTGAGTGAGATGGACCCAATTCCATTTGGTACTTGTAGAAAATTGTTGACAAACTGACATCGGTCGTTTTAATTCTAAGAGGTGTCATTGCACATCAGAAACACCTGAGGTACAGCTGTCAAAGGGCTTCACCATTAATTTCTTCTCCTGTTACATGACTTGCTCATTTGTTGGGCGGGAGTGGGTGGAACAGGTCTGGTTTTAGTCAGTCAGAGAAAACTCATTGTCGCTATTTTGTAAGAAATAGATGAAGAAATGAACACAATTATTCCATAGAAAGAAGGTTAAAAAACAAAGTAGTAAAGTCCTAAAATTGGCCTGGCGGCTATATTAAAACTGTTTGCTTTGGAAGGCTGAGGCGGGCGGATTACAAGGTCAGGAGTTCGAGATCAGCCTGTCCAACATAGTGAAGCCCTGTCTCTACTAAAAATACAAAAATTAGCTGGGCATGGTGGCGGGCACCTGTAATCCCAGCTACTTGGGTTGAGGCAGGAGAATCACTTGAACCCAGGAGGTGGAGGTTGCAGTGAGCCACTGCACTCCAGCTTGGGGGACAGTGTGAGACTCCGTCTAAAAAAATAAAAAATATATAAATAAGTAAAACTGTTTGACATATAGAAACACACATACCACATTCTCTCACACTTTTACACAAAAACACACACACAAAATAGGTAATATATTTTCCATTGCATATAACATGTGTACATATAAAAATTAAAAATATATATCTCTATAAATAATAGGTAATAAAAAATTACCTTATAATTATTCCATCTAAAGAAATTTTTTAAAAGAGGTATTATTTGGGAAAGAAATAGGCTGTGACTAATCATGCATTTCTTTAAAGATATGCATATTCCTACAGTCCTTAAGTATTTTATGTTTTTCTTCAAGCCAATATACAAAGGTATGAACATGTATTTATAATTTTTATAATATATATAAAATTTCTCATTTAGTAGTTTAGGTATATACTTTACGTGTGTGTATACGCAGACAAGCAAACATACTGTATATAATATATAATGTATATAATGTATATGTATATTTGTATAGACATACATGTACATATGTGATATCTATGTATACATGTATATGTTCATATATATGCACATATACATAAATGGCTTAATATCTGTTATATGTGTGTGTTTATTTTATTTTTATTTATTTTTTGAGACAGAGTCTCATGCTATCCAGGCTGGAGTGAAGTGGTGCAATCTTGGTTCTCACTGCAATCTCAGCCTCCCAGATTCAACCGATTCTCCTGCCTCAGCCTCCTGAATAGCTGAGACTATAGGCATATGCCACCACGCCTAGTTAATTTTTGTATTTGTAGTAGACACAGGGTTTCACCATGTTGGTGAGGCTGGTCTCGAACTCCTGATATCAGGTGATCAGCCTGACTCAGCCTTCTAAAGTGCTGGGATTATAGGAGTGAGCCACTGTGTTCAGCCTCTGTGCATGTTTAAAACGTTACTAGATCACTAGAAGAAACCTGGGTTAATTTTTTAAACTAATCTTGAAATAGGAGACCTTTCTAAGTTGGAAACCATGAAAAAAAAAAAAAGACTGAAAATGTGATTACATTTATAGGCTTATACATGAAGTGAATATTATTTTTTTGGAAAATGCATGAGAAGCTCAACAGTGGCTACCTCTTCAGAGGGATCCTGGCAGTTTTAATTGAGAAGAGATTTTTGCCATTTGATGACTTTTTATATTGCTTTACTGTTTTTTACCATGTGCATATCTTGCTTTAATGACTAAAAGCACTCCTTTTAATAAATGTCCTTCAAGCTCCTATTATCCTTGTTGTCAGTGCTACATAAGTGTTCAGATGTTCTCATCATATGTTGTTGTTTTATATAACAGGGGCCCTATCAAGGATGGGTGGTGATCATGACCTCTTTGATCAATTATTAGCCAAGTCTACGTGAGGGATACGTGTGATTCATTTCAATGCGATGAGCATTTATTCAGTATGTTCCATGGAACAGGCACCATACTAGACAGTGAGGGGACAGGGATGGCACAGGGTGCCCTGTTTTCTGGTGACTAGACATTCATGAGCTGCCATTTTGGGGATGGGAATAAAGAAATCAAGGAGTACCTCAAAGGATTTTTTATTGATAAATAAATAAATGATCGGAGTGGTCATTAGACAGCTTCATTATCGCTCTGAGTCATTCAAGGTCTTAAGGATGGTCCCCTCAGAGAAAAGATGACCATTGAAGAAATATTAGCTTAGGATGACTGTAAGGATAATCAATGCAAACATCAAAATCCTGGCTCCTTATAGTAAGAAAAAACACTTATTTGGTTGTAAGTCCCATAAGAAATGAAGACAAACATATCCCTAGAATTAAACATAAGAACTCTAACTTACATGTTGTTCATATTCAAAATTGCCTGTTCCCATTTGATTGTTTGAAACTTATAATTCATATTCTTACAAGATAATACTGTACATTATAATTTTGTTGTCAAGACAAGCCCAAAGTGATTTAATTTATAATGAAGATAGACCATAGTGCTTCTTTTTTTATAGCAATATGTATGCATTCATTTAACAGGATTTTACCGACTCTCCACCATTTGTCAAACACTGTGCTTGGAGCAGGGGACATAGGGTGAGGAAAACCAGACACTGACATTGATAAAATAATCACCCCAATAACTGTAAAGCTTCAGTTGTAATGAGGGATTGGAAGGACAGCCATGTAACACCATAAGAGCTGGTAATAAGGAGGTTTGATTTGTTCAGGGAGGCCAGGGAAAGCATCCCTCCAGGGGCCTTCCTTGTTAACCACCATTAACCAGCTGAAGGTGGGCAGTAAGAGTTCTGCAGGCTGAGGGTGCAAACAGCAGAGAAAAGGCCTAGTAGAATGGACTGAATGACAGGCACAAGATGAGACCACTCTAGGGCTCAAAGGCCAGGTTAGTAGTCTTCATCCTAAGAAAAATGTGCTTGGAATTTTGGATTGGGCTCCTAGAAACTCATCTCCACTCCCGGGGAACTCTCCTGCCTTTTACCTTCCAAGCAGAAGGAATGGAAATTCCGTAACTTGACATTACTAATGGTGAATTCCATAGCTTGTAACATTGTATTCCAAGGAAAGGGCAGGCAGAGATGGGACAGGGAATAGAAGAACGTAGGTTCTAGGGTAGAGAACTGAGGAAGAAAGCCATGGCCTCCAGCAAGGATAAACACTTGGGCTTTACACAGGCCTGAGCCAACCTCTATTCACCTCTTTGGTATCTTCTAATAGCCTGACAGTCAGGCCACTATCTCTTACCATGAGTCTCTTCCCCATTAGATTCCTTTCCTGCTTCACCCCACTGCAGAACACAAAAGAACTTCACTGATTTTACCCCATGTTTCCAGTGTTCTAAGCAAGCACAGCATCTCCTGGGGATTCCTAAGGATGGCTACTAGAGACAAGATAATACACTGGGATAAAAAATGTCAAGGCCAGTTTGTCTAGCATGCCAGCTTGATCGGACACCGGGCTTCACTCCTAGAAAGGAAGCTGTGCAGAGATTGTGGCAGGCCTGGGGCAGGAAGTGAGATGGGGGCTGGGGAAGTGGGCAAGGCAGCCTTGGGACTGGAGAGCCTGGTAGGAAAATAAGGGAACTCCATCTTTCCACTTACCTAGTTGCTTTTAGCAGCTCTAACGTGTGGCCTCTTTGAGAGGAGAACTGCCTCACTTGAGATAGAATGTGTGAAGTGGAAGGAGTCGGTAGTGTGAAGAGGGACCAAAGAACACGAAGTGGAAACAGCAGGAAAGCAAAGGCACAGACCAATCTACAGGCCCCAGCTCATCTGCTAGCCAGCTCTGCCCGCCTGGGAATGGTCGCCCTGCCAAGGGCTTGCTTTAGCCTCTTGGTATTTCTGTCTCTTGTTACTCGTCTCCTTTACCACCTTCCCATGCTCACCACAATTCCTATTTCTTACCTCTGCCTATGGCTGGACAGATAGATAGTTGGGAGTGAGGTCTGTTGGAGTAGGGCTGCACTTGGAATAGGATGCTTCCTATACAACACACACACACACACACGCACACAAACCCATACACAAACACATGCACATATACATACACAGACACACACACATACACACAAACACACATACACAGACACACATACATACATACACAGACACACACATACACACACAAACACACATACACACACATACACACACAAACACACATACACACACATACACGCACATACACACACATATACATACACACACACATACACTCACACACATATACATACACACACACACAGACACACAGACACAGACACACATACACACAGACACAGACACATGCATACACACAAACACACATACACATACACACACATATACATACACACACACACATATACATACACACACACACACACACACATACAAACACACATACACAGACACACATACACAGACACATGCATACACACACATATACACACATACACATACATACACATACACACACGCGCACACATATACACACATACACACACAGGCACACATACACGCACACACACAGACACACACACGCAGACACACACACACACACACACACACACACACACACAGACCCCACTCTTAGGTCCCAATATTGCCACTGCCTTTAACATGTCAGAGATTATCTTTAAAAAGTATTTCAAATCAAGTATTTTTACAATTCCTGGATCCCTCGATGCCTATCACTCTTTTATCCTGGCAATGAGACACATTTTCATTGTTTTATGAAGGATGGAAAAAGAGGATGAGACCTCCTTTCCTTCCATAAACAACACGGGAAAACAGCAACTCTGTGCACTTCTACTTTTTCACTATGGATGAGAAGATAAAATATTTGCAAAGTTGAAAAAAAAAATTGAAAGGCCTTAATTTAGGATGCTAACCTTTCCCTACAGCAGTGCCAGCACATCTTTCCAGCTTGCTAAGGAATTCAGAATCCGCAGAAGCTTGGAGCCCCTGAGCTGCTGCTGATCACTTTCACAGGTTCCTATAATTATACGCAAGGGCTGGCATCTGCAAGGTTCGTTGAAGCCCTGGCTTTTCAAACTGGGGTGTTGGCAGTATGTCAGAGGCCCCATAAACCATGGGATGTGCACCTTCTGAGGGTTCATGTACCGGAAGGATTTACTGGGGGCAGGGGGCCATAAAATAACTAGTGAGTAATGTAAAGCATTTTATGAAGTAGGTTGCAAAATACCTATGCTTTAGAATATCACGTTTTATTTCAACAACAACAAAAATCCTCCCTTGCACAGGCTATGCCTCATACCCTGAGGATATAGATACATCGCCTTTAACTCTAAAGGAGCTTTGATGATAAAGAGGAAGAAGCAATGCTATGATGTATAGGAGGATGGATGTGCAGGTATTTTCTATATTAACTAGGTCTTCAGAAGTCACTGATGATGAACCCTGTGGCTGAAGGTGGGTAGTCTATATAAACAGGATTTGGCTAGAAGCAGCAGCTTGGGTAGAAGAAGACACAGAGGAGAGAATGGGGATCTACAGAAAGTATGGGCATCATGATATTTATTGACACAAATCTTTGGGACTCTACTCAGTTCTGGAAGAACCTCAGTTCAAATCCTTTCTTTTCTTCTCATAGCAGACGGTATATATTTTTGCTGTTCCCGTCTAACATGTGAGGAAGCTTGGAACTACAGTTCAAAGAAGAGGTCAACGAGTGGACCATCTTGGGTTTCGTGTTGGTCTGATTCCCCTTGCTGTTTCACCCTATTGGCCGGACAGTGTATTGGTCTTGGTTCTGACACGAACTAGTTGGATGTTGCCAGGCAAGTAACTCAGCAACTCTGGGTCTCATTTTTCCCAGCCAGGAAAATAAGGATCTAAGACAAGTACGATTTCCAAAATGCCTTCCAGCTCCAAGAGCCTCTGATCTTAGAAATGAAGAAATGTGCAAGCTTTCTGGGTATTCTGGGTAACCAAAAGCAAGCATAGGACTTTTCCCCTCTGTAAGCTAAGTGGCGGAGTCACTGTTATCTGCTCCCCTGGGTCCTCTGGGTTGGTAGGAAGCATTTAAAATCTATGTACAGAAACATGATTTGGTTTTGTCCATAAGAATCTGCTCTTACAACATATAACTTCAAATTTGAGACCACAAATAACTATAATTACTCTCTCTCTCATGGAAAGCTTGTATTTATTTACAGTCAAAACAAAATGTTTCCTTTTTATACTTAGGACTTAGTTAAATTTTAGGGAGCTTGGAAGTGCTTAAGCAAGTTGACTATTTTTTAAACAATTGGCTACAGTGGTCATGCAGAAAGCATGGTATGATCGTGTTACATACAGGCCTCATTTCCAGACAGCTGATCTCACAGTCTATACCACAGGACACAAAGGTGGCTGAGATTTCATAAAAGCAGCGAATGCAAGGAAACAGACAGCAAGGTGGCTCTCATGATAAGGGACCACTGGCTGCTATCATTCAGAACAAAAGCAAAGCCTTCTTCAAATAGTGGAGTATTTGTTGAACGGAATAGACATTGCTCTAGAATCAAAGTGATAGCAATGAAGTAAATAAAGTCCCTGCCCTAAAGAAACTCAGGATCTAGTAGCAGGGCAATATTGATGGCAATAGTTACAAGAATACTATTATTATTAAAAATAGTAGCAATAATAATTGTTAAGTGTTTATATTTATACATCTGACACTATGATAAGCATTTTAATACATTATTCAATTTAATCTTTGCACAACCCCATGATATAGGCATTATTACTCTCATTTTACCATTGAGGTTATTAAAGTCTAGAAAGTTTAAGCAATTTGCATGAGTCCACACAGCTAATAAGAGACTCAGAATTTGAACCTGGATCTACAGGAGCCTGAAATCCATGTCCAAAGCCACTTTGACACATGCTCTTTTTCCCCGATGATCTCTGGTATTCTAAGAGAACTCTGATCCTTCCTTCATGTTCTTTGGTGCTCTAAGAGAACTCTGATGAGGTCATGTTTACAGACTGATTACACACAGAGATTCAGACCATGTTTTAAGAAACCTGTATCACTGCATGGGTCAGCAGGACACCAGAACCATCAAGCAAAAGTAGCTTCGACGAGGCCTGAGAGAAACTAGTGGACCAAAGAATGGAAACTGCAATTGCTTCATCAAGACTAGAAATTAACTACAGAACATTACTGTTTTACATTTATATTTTGGATATTTAAAGCTATATAATTATGCTTAAATTCACTACATCTAAACATCATTCACAACAGCCAAAAAGTAGAAACGGTCCAAATATCCATCAACAGATGAATAAAAAAATGTGATACATCAATACAATGGAATACTAATAAAAAGAAATTAATTACAGATGCATGCTACAACATGGATGAAATTTGGAAGTATTATGCTACATGAAGGAAACTATTCACAAAAGATCACATAGTTTATGATCACATTTACATGAAATCCCCAAAATAGGCAAACCTACGGAGACCAAGAGTAGATTAGCAGTTGCCTAAGGCTGAGGAAGAGGGTACAGAGTGACAGCGAATGTGGGATTTCTTTTGGGCATGATGAATATAGCTTGTGATGATGGTTGTGCACCTCTGCGAATTATATTTTAATAAAATGGCTTTAAAAATTAACCACATCTAAAAGATTGGGCTCTATTAACTAACTCTTCTGTTATCCTCTTAAAACCTAAATGAAATCATTCCTTAAAGTAAAAATGGAAATCAGGGTGTCATAGACTCAGTAATTATTGAATCCAGAGTATCATCTCTAGAGTGGACAGAATAGGCCAGTAGCCTCCTTACACTGAAGAGCTCCTCATGTATTTTTTTAGTAGTAAAACAGACATTTATTAAGGTATGCTCTGCATCCTGCTCTGAGCTGGGTGTTGGGATATAACAGTGACAGAACTTAGAGACCAGTTTCATAAGCTAAATCACAATTACTAGAATGGAAATCTCAAGTGAAGGGAAAGTGAATTTTACCAAAAATACAATTGCTTAAGAAGATCTAGAAACATTTTGGTAAAACCGGATTCATTTAGAACATTTAGAAATGAACTCAGGTCAATATAGTATGAAGTGAGGCAATTTCATGTTGACTTTGTTAATTTCAGTTCCATTTGCAGTCACTTGCAGGAAACTCCCTGTTGACCATGGCTATAACGGGAAACAGGTATGAACTATTATCTTCAGTTCTAAAGATTCTAAGGAGACTTCCTTTGACTATCCAGGAGATTTAGATTCATATTCATATTATCATTTTCTCTCTTTCTCTGTAATAGTGCCACGCAACTGTAATCAGACTCTGCCCTAAACTCACATTTCCCCAGAGTTCTTAGGTACACAGGATGTTAATCCGTATCTGTTCAGGACTCCTGGTATGTTTATGGATGACTGTGGCCTCAGAGCCTTAGGGTGTTGCAGAAACAAATTGCAATTGATCCCTCCAAGGATTTCCATGGCAATGGGGCAGAATTAGAATGTAATAAATGATGCAATTATGTATTCATTCTCAACATATTGATTTTCGTTTCCACTGATGTATTTGAAAATTTTGCAAGGAGTTTTGGTACCAAAAAATGTAAACAATTGATGTGAGGTCTAAATATCTAAATACAATATCTGACAACTAATGATAGATCACTTTCCTTATGCCTTAAGAATTTCACACTTTCAAATTTTTAAGGACTCAGCATTATGAAGACACTTTAATAAAGTACATGCTATCAAAATTACCAAATAGTCTTGCAAAACAAGCACCCATTATGGGTAGGTGCCACTGCCCCTAAACCAAATTATCTATGAGTGACCTGTGTGATTTAATTTGTTTTTCTTTTCTCCATGGGTGACAAATATCTAGAAGTCCATCAAAATGTGATATTCTGTTCTTTCCATGTAATAGAATTGTAGTCAGATGTGTAGATTGCAAGCCAGACTAAATCTTCCAACCTCCTTTGCAGATGTTGGTCACAAGACCAATTTCTCTTAAGTGGAAGGTGAGTGGAAGTGATGAATGCTATTTTGATCATAGGAACCATAAGACAGAGAGTATGCTTGCCATATATACTTTGTTTGCCCGCACCAGGGCAGGTAACTAAATGAGAGCAATGCCTTCAAGAAGGCAGAACAACTACTTGACACCATGGTAGTCCTTGAATAACAGAGTGGAACAGATACTCCACAAGCAGAATCCTTGCTGTTAGCAAAGTGGTAAATAAACATTTATACTCAATAAGCCACTCTATTTCAGAGTCTTTTTGTTAAGAGTTTAACTTCACCCTAATACAGTCTTGCTCACATGCATTTCACAATACATTTTTAAAATAATATCATTGACCAAAAAGGATTTGACATAAAAGTCACCGTCCTAAGGAGCAAAACATACTTGACTTCTCTAAGAACTGTCAAATTATTTTTGAAGTCCTTTTTGAAGAGAGCTATATTTATTTATGCTCATCCTTCAGATATAAGTATACACAAGGAGCAAGAAAAAGGAATGTCATTCAAGACTAGATGAGAAAAACAACCAAGGACGTAGAAATTATTTCAGTGATCAAAGTGAAAGTGTGGTCAATTCTTCAACACTCCAAAACTGTTCTTTAGGAAGAGCTGCTAAACAGTGTTCCCATTTTTCAAGGTACCGAAAATATATTCCCAGAGTTACTGCTCAATGGATTGGCTCTGCAATTTACGATCATAGCTTTTCTATTTCTTTAAGAGACAATGTTTTAATGGTTCTTCTATTCAGAAAATCATTTTTAAAAAATTATAGCGTAACACTAAGTGATACATCTGAGGAAGGGGTGGTTTGGAATTCGCTGATGACTTCCAGTCTTCAATCACATTTTTACCTTGACACAACTATAAGGGAGTACATATCCAAACCCCAGAAACAGTCATACAGTTGTGATCTTTATTACTTTTTGAAACAATGTTTAATTTTTGCTTTCTTTTTAAAAAAATACTTATTTTTATATAATTAGAGGGGTCTAAGTACAAGTTTATTACATGCATATATTGCATAGTGAAACACTTAATCTTTTAATTAAATCCCAAAGTTGTTCAGCTGGAACAGAACATCAGGAAGACTGACACTGATCTCTCACTGCAATCTGCAGTACCAGAAAAGCTAAGTTTCCAAGACTTTCATTTCTTTTGTCAGATCCCCTAGGGGAATCCTGCCCATGTGTTTCACTGCCATTTTTATATACACTGAACTAGCATATATTGTAGTTGGTCACTGGAGACTACTTTCCAGAGTGAACCTAGTACTTTGGGTTCTTACTTTGATATCTTTTTAATATTAAAAACCTGGGTAGGGTATGGAGAGCATGAGAGGAGTCTGTACCATATTTTCTGGGATGTATGCATCAGTGTGTATGTGCATGACAACATTAGCTAAAATTGTCTCTTCAAATGATAAGCACTTGGGGTTAGAAACAACTTAATAGCCAGCATTGTGCTGTCTGTCAAGTAGTCTCTCCACTGTCTCATACGTGTTAGCTCATAAAGTGATATTCAAATGCTCTATGATTGAGATAGGTTTGGCCCCAGCACTGCATTTTCCCAAGGGAAATAAGTTACGCTGATTCTAATGTTACTTTGCCTCGCCAAGAATGATAACATTTCTTATAGTGGGAGTAATTTGACAAGGACAAAAAAATCAGGTTGCCAGAGCAGAGATTTTATGACAGAGAAAAGAGTCATCATTAGACCACCTGAGAGGCAGTTTTCAAAGCAAATGGAAATATCAAAGAGAAGGGAAAAAAGCCAGGAAGGAGGAGAGTCATTAGGGGATAAGAGGAAGGGCTGCATATTTTTGTCAATTTTGCTCTGGCTCCCAGTGCATTACATAAGAGAACTCTTCCTTCCTCTGTAAATATGCACAGCAATGATTGTCACACCTTCTCAAATCTGTCAGCATTTAAAGCTGATGGAGAGCATGCCCTTGGCACTGCCATTGGAGAATATGCTGATTTCTTTCCAAGTCATGTCTGTGAATCTAGACAGATGTACTGATAAAAATATTTGCCAGGTAGATAGAAGGTTAACAAAACATCGTGCTGGTCTCCTTTTCAGCAGTTAGAAGCAGAGCAAGCTTGAATGCAAATGAGGGATTCAATTAGAAAGTTGCAGCCTTCCAGCATTTGGTGGGTAGCAGAGAGAGACCAGGTGATCTGATAGAAACAGGCACTCCACGTTGATAACAGAACTATATTGGATAAACATGAGAGCTGCTTCAGCTAAGCTATGCTGCACTTCAATTTTTCCTCAGATTTACAGCCAATAACTCAATGTCTGAAATTCCTTCCTCTCTATATATGCCATGTAGTACCTGGAAAGCAAACTCTAAGATTTTTCTTTTACTCCAGAGAAAAATTTTTCCAAATTTTTAAATACTCAAGGAATACACTTTTCAGCTAGCGCTCGATTTCTCTTAACTGTATTGACTCTCATAAAATGGACTAAAATCATTTTTGCCATTCATCTCTCAGTAAAAATTCCATTGTTATGTATCATGTCTAGCCTCTTTTGTAAAACTTATCAGCATTACAGTGTCCAAATCAGGCTCAGAGGGCAGAAAGCACGCATGAGATCTGAAATGTCCATCAGGGAGGTTCAGATCTGTTTAGAGATTGCTTTAGAGGCCAATTCAAAATTTTAACAGGAATCTAGGGATTTCAAGTCCTGAAAGCTTCATCTGGATCTATTTTTCCAAAAGTAGTACAGGGCTTTCTTTGGTGTTTGACCAAACGAGGCTTTTCATCATGAGTATAAGCAGCTGGTCTGGTGCCCTGTGGAACTATCCTGGAAACATCACGTTGGAGCAGTGACAGTGCTTACTGAAAGGCAGAGTGGTAAAGTCTGGTTCCTCTTCCAGGGGAACTTCAAAGGAGGCAGTGCCTGCTCTTATCACATCTCCTTTTTAAATCAGGTTAATCATACGGAGGATATTCCTCAGGCTGTGCCTTAAAGAAGGCTCAGCTAGTTTTGCTCCATTTGAGGGTTTGTGGCTATAGGGCTGAGGAGTGGGAGAAGGTTAGGAGAGCTTCTGCCAGGGTCCTGAGCACTCCCAAAGTACCGGCGCCTAGCCAGGTCCTCCAGACACACTGTGTTACGGTGAGGCCTGAATTTCCAAGAAATGGGCATGCTTACTCTTGAAATTATCCTGTTATAAAAATCATCTCAGTGATTCAAAAACCAAATCCCTTTGAAAGGTATCTCTGCCATCCTCAAATTTTCATTATAGCAAAACTAGGATTACACTGGACTGATGGAGCAGAAATCTAAAAGTGAAGGTAACTCCAAAGCAAGCAGGTGTGTGAGAAATTACAGCTACTGGTGGGTTGGGTCTAGGCTACCTTGGAAGAAGTCAGAACAGGGCCTTCTGGAGGGCCAGCTGACCTGCATGTTCCTGAGTGATCACTGTTCCTTGGGCTGTACTAAACCACAAAGAGGTTCTGTTTCAACTGAAGTAAAATGCGCTATTTAGCTTGGGTTGGGTCTCTAACTGATAAATTCTTGAGTTTCCACTTCACCTTGACCGGGTAGACACTGGCATGGCTAAAATTAGCGTTTCCAGTTTGAGGATGCTTTTTAAAAACACATTTGTTTTTCCTGCAACAGAGATGTCTGTCCATTAAGAAAACACCAACCCGGTAGCTTTCTTTACCTGTTCTTTTGCCAATCAGGAATTCTGTTTTCTATATATTCAGTTAGGCAACAATTTGGGTTTCAGTTATTACTGTTGTCATGAACCAAATATTTGCTGAGCCTATCCTATAGACACAGTGCTTTGCTAGGCACTGGGTATGCAAAGAATATGCAGGAGTGAATTCCTGGTCTTTAAATTCCAAACTGACTGTGAGTACAGAATATACAAACAGAAATCTATGGAGCAATCTGAGGAAGCAGGTGATAATTGTCCTGACACAAATGATAAAGAATTTCAGAAAGTATAACAACCAAGCATTGGCATACTCAAGGAAGACTTCCTGCAGATCAAGTTTTAGTCTGTTAAACAAATTCACATGAGAAAAACAACCCCATTAAAAAGTGGGCAAAGGACATGAACAGCCATTTCTCAAAAGAAGACATACATGTGGCCAACAAGCTGATGAAAAAAAACCTCAATGCACTTAGCATTAGTGAAATGCAAATCAAAATCACGGTGAGATACCATCTCACACCAGTCTTAATGGCTGTTCTTAAAAAGTCAAAAATAAAAGATGCTGGCAAGTTTGCAGGAAAAAGAACACATTTATACACCATTGGTGGGAGTGTAAATTAGTTCAACCATTGTGGAAAGCAGTATGGTGATTCCTCAAAGAGCTAAAAGCAGAACTACCATTCAACCCAGCAATTATATTACTGAGTATAAACCCAGAATAATATAAATCATTCTTTTTTCTTTTGAGATGGAGTTTTGCTCTTGTTGCCCAGGCTGGAGTGCAATGGCATGATCTTGGCTCACAGCAACTTCCGCCTCCTGGGTTCAAGCATTCCTCCTGCCTCAGCCTCCTGAGTATCTAGGATTACAGTCGCCTACTACGATGGCTAATTTTTGTCAGAATATAAAACATTCTGCTATACAGACATATGCATGTGAATATTCACTGCAGCACTATTCACAATAACAAAGACACAGAATCAACCTAACTGCTCATCAGGGACAGACTGAAGAAAGGGAATGTGGTACATATATACCATGGAATACTATGCAGCCATAAAAAATGAGATTATGTCTTTTGCAGGAATATGGATGGAGCTGGAGGCTATTATCCTTAGAAAACTAACATAGGAACAGAAAACCAAAAACTATACGTTGTTGCTTAAAAGTGGAAGTTAAATAATGAGAACTCATGAACACAAAGAAAGAACAACAGACTCTGGGATCTAATTGAGGGTGGAGGGGAAGGGGAAGGAGAGCAGCAGAAAAGTTACTATTGGATGCTGGGCTTAATATCTGGGTGATGAAATAATCTGTACAATACACTCTTGTGTCACAAGTTCACCTATGTAACAAATCTTCACATGTACACCCAAACCTAAAATAAATGTTTTTTTTTTAAGTTTCAGTCGGCTTAAATGTGCTTGATATGGTTCTGTTTGGGGCATGAGGTAGACACTAATGGTGGTGATGGTATGTGTGAATTTGGTGTGTGTTTACTGGGCAAGACGTGGTAAGGTTGTTTCTAGAAGGGACCCAAGACTGGACCTTGTTGTGCAATGGCAAGTTCTTACAATCATCAATTCATGTACATGTGGGTCACAGTAAGATATAACCATGATGGATGGATACCAACAAATGTCTCAAACTATATTCTGAAGAAAACATGATCCCAGAGAAAGGTTGAGGGTATAATAGTTTCTATCACCAAATAACTTTGAGAACTGCTGCAAATTAAATCCCCCTTTTAAAGATGCAAAGGCATATATAAATTTCTTAGCACACCAATTTACATCCTTGAAGAGAGATGTTTTTCCCCTCCCTCTCGCATATTTTGAAAGCACTCGTTTATGGAGATATATAAAGTGTCTATTGTTCAGGCTAGGAAGGGTGAACATTAATCTGCAAGTAATAGAATATGATCAAAGGCTCCTGGGCAGATGGGAAACATGCACCAAGTGGTATTTTAGAAAAAAAATAATCTACTGAGATTTGGAATATGGAACAAGAAAGAAAAAGAGTGTAACCAGGAAATGATTCTGAAAACCTTCTCTACCTTCATTCTAGTTTGACTTACAAAACTGTTGGGAGTTGTGGTTGCTGCGTAAAACTTTTCTTTTCAGCTATGAACCACTTTCTTTAAATAAAGTATTATCTCAAACCCTAATAAAAAAAAAATAGGCCAAAGAAAACTTATCTGGTTAATGGAGAAGGAAGAGGAGGGCTCCAAATAAGAGCAAGAAAACAGGTCTGTAATATACAGATCCTGGGAAAGAAGCAAGGACTAAGAAAGCTTTAACTTCATCAGGGACATATGAAATAATTTTCAAGCTGCATGATGCTGAATGGTCTATTAACCGTAAATGATATGGTTTGGCTTTGTGTCCCCACCCAAATCTCATCTTGTAGCTCCCATAATTCCCACATATTGTGGCAGGGACTAAGTGGGAGATGATTAAATCATGGGGGTGGGTCTTTCCCATGCTGTTCTCATGATAGTGAACGGGTCTCACGAGATCTGATGGTTTTAAAAATGCGAGTTTCTCTGCACAAGCTCTCTTGTTGCCTGCTGCCATCCGTGTAAGATGTGACTTGCTCTTCCTTGCCTTCCACCATGATTATAAGGCTTCCCCAGCCATGTGGAACTGTGAGTCAAATTAAACCTCCTTTTGTGAATTGCCCAGTCTTGGGCATTTCTTTATTGGCAGCATGAAAACGGATGAATACAGGACACATGGAGTAATTTTCATGTTGCATAACACTGAACTGTCTATAAACCACAGAGACGTAGTAATCTAAAATTACTGAAACGGGATGTTATGAAGCTGAAAGGAAACCTAGGTTTCAGCACCCATTGGAGCTAACCAAAAGCAATATGGCACGTGACCTTTGTGTATGTCAGTCTCACTTCTAAATTTACCAGAAAAACAGAGGGGAAAGAGACAAGTAGCTAGGACTTAAGAAGTACTTTGACCTAGCATTGTGAAAATGACAAAACTTGCTTGGTGACAGCCCTCCAAGCCAGCTAATGTGACTCACTCTATTAATGCCATGCCTGACAATCTTTACTATTTCCCTCTCATTCACCACAATGGTATACTGAACCAGTTATATTTTGAATCACATTACTCCCTCTAGCGTGAAATCTCTATTCTTCACAGATTAAAATGGTCCATGATCCACTCTAGATTTCAATTCGTTCTTACTACCCACTCTGGAGCCTCTATTGTTTTTCGTATTTAAAAAGTTTACATTATTAATAATCAAGAAAATGCAAATTTAAACAACAATGGGATAAAATTTCACACCCAAGAAATTGGCAACAATTTTAGTGACTGGCAATATCAAACATTGGAGAGGATAGGGAACATGGTGATCTTCAAACGGAGAGGGTAGAGTGGGTAGGAGTATAAATTGATTCAATCACTTTGGAAAACAGTTTGGTATTTCACAATACAGTTCAACATATCCATATAATACGGCCTAACAATTATTTTGTGTGTGTGTTTAAATTATTACATTGTGTGTGGAACAAGTAAATGCTGTTAAGTGAATGATGAATTGTTAATGAATTATAGATAAATATCCTATCATATATCTCATGAGATACTCGAATATTTTAAAGTTATGGCTACTCTATTGGAAAATATGTTTTCTTATGCTTTTTTGTATTATGGTGTTACTATGCAACAATTTTGCATGTTCTTCACATGTACCCCAAATCCTAAAATGCAATAAAATAAATGGGGAAAATAAATAAATAAATAAATAAAATGCCTTTTTAAGCTTTTTTAGAACTTTATTTTTATTTCAATAGTTTTTGGGGGTACATATGGTTTTTCCTTACATGCATAAATTCTTTAGTGGTAATTTCTGACATTTGATGTACCTGTCACCTAAACAGTGTACACATGTACACTGCACCCAAAAGGCAGTTTTACACCCCTCACATGCTTCCCAGTCTTCACCCTCATGTCCCCAAGGTCCATGTCATTCTTATCCCTCTGCATCCTCATAGCTTAGTTCTAACTTTTAAGTGAGAACATACTATACTTGACTTGCCATTCCTCAGTTACTTCACTTAGAATAATGGCCTCCAGCTCCATCCAAGTCGCCTCAAAAGACATTATATTTCATTCCTTTTCATGGCTGAGTAATTTTCCATGAGTTTTATACATACCACATTTTATCTACTCATTGGTTGACGGGCATTTAGGTTGGTTCTATATCTTTGCAATTGGGAATTGTGCTGCTATAAACATACATGTGTAAGTGTCTTTTTCATATAATGACTTCTTTTCCTCTGGGTAAATACCCAGTAGCAGGACTGCTGGATTGAATGGTAGTTCTATTTTTAGTTCTTTAAGAAATCTCCAGACTGTTTTCCATAGTGGTTGTACTAATTTACATTCCCACCAGCAGTTTAAAGTGTTCCCTTTTCACCACATCCATCCCAACATCTATTGTTTTTTGACTTTTTAATTATGACCATTCTTACAGGAGTAAGGTGGTATCTCACTGTGGTTTTAATTTGAATTTCCCTGATAATTAGTGCTGTTGAGTACTTTTTCATATGTTTGTTGTCTGTTTGTATGTCTTCTTTTGAGAATTGTCTATCTATGTCCTTTGCCCACTTTTTGATGGGATTTTTTTTTCTTGCTGATATGTTTGAGTTTCTTGTAGATTGTATTAGTCCTTGGTGAGATGCACAGTTTGTAACTATTTTCTCCCACCCTATGGTTGTTTGCTTGCTAATTATTTCTTTTACTGTGCAGAAGCTTTTTAGTTAATTTAGACACCATTTATTTGTTTTTGTTGCATCTGCCTTTGAGATCTTAGTCATGAATTCTTTGCCTA
Organism: Cebus imitator; assembly: GCF_001604975.1. Classification (NCBI taxonomy): domain Eukaryota; kingdom Metazoa; phylum Chordata; class Mammalia; order Primates; family Cebidae; genus Cebus; species Cebus imitator. The sequence continues at coordinate 1,744,642 of NW_016107561.1, forward strand.
AGACACAGTCTGGAAGATTTCTTGATGTTATATTCCAGAATTTTTATGGTTTCAGGTCTTAGATTTAAGTCTTTGATCCACCTTGAGTTGATTTTTGTGTGAGATGAGAAATGAGGATCTAGTTTCATTCTACTTGTGGCTTGCCAGTTTTCCCATTACCATTTATTGAATAGGGTATCTTTCCTCAGTTTATGTTTTCGTATGCTTTGTTGAAAATCAGTTTGCTGTAAGAATTTGGCTTCATTTCTGGGTTATTTATTCTGTTCCATTGGATTACATACGTACTTTATAGAAGTACCATGCTGTTCTGTTAACTATAGACCTGTAGTATAATTTGAAGTTGAGTAATATCATGCCTCCAGATTATTCTTTTAACTTAATATTGCTTTCATTATGCAGGCTCTTTTTGAAGTTCCATATGAATTTTAGGCTTTTTTTTCCCTAGTTCTGTGAAGAATAATGATGGTATTTTGATGGGAATCTGTAGGCAGTATGGTCATTTTCACAATATTGAATCTACCCATCTATGAGCCTAGAATGTATTTCCATTTCTTTGTGTCATCTATGAGATCTTTCAGCAGTTTCATAGTTTGCCTGGTAGAGATATTTCACCTCCTTGGTTAAGTATAATCCTAAGTTGTTGTTTTTTTGTTTTGTTTTGTTTTGTTTTTTTGCAGCTGTTGTGAAAGGGATTGAGTTCTTGATTTGATTTCCAACTTGGTCATTGTTGGTTTATAGTAGTGCATTGATTTCTGTACATTGATTTTGTAACCTGAGACTTTATTGAATTAGTTTATCAGATTAAGAACATTTCTAGATTAATTTTAGGGTTTTCTAGGTAAATGGTCATATTGTAGAGAAGAGCAACAGTCTTCCTCTTTTCTGACTTCGATGTCTTTTATTTCTTTCTCTCATCTGATTGCTCTGGCCAGGATTTCCAGTGCTATGTTGAATATAAGTGGTGAATGGGCATCTTTGTCTTCTTCCAGTTCTAAAAGGAAATGCTTTCAAGTTTTCCCCATTCAGTATGATGCTGATTGTTGGTTTGTCATATATGGCTTTTATTACTTTAATGTAGGTCTCTACTATGCTTATTTTGTTGAGGGTTTTTATTATAAAGGATGCTGAATTTTATCAAATGCTTTTTCTGCATCTATTGACATGATAGAAATGGAGGCTCTAATTTTACACATCGCCATAAGATTCTCAAAAGCAAAACATACTTCAACTCTCTGACAGGGTAATAAACATAGAAAATGATGTACATAGTATTTGGGTAGGCAGTTGGGCTTTTGTTTGTTTTTTTGCCAAGATAAATCAAGATTGCAATGAAAGAACATTCTCATAATAAAAAGCATTTCTGCAGTGAAGTTGGGTTTGACTCTAGATAAGGTGATATAAATAATTAGAGTATTTTTCAGGCATAAGTTTGTACATAATACTTCCATTAAGCAAATATTTAAGATTTCTTACTGGGCATTTGTGAGGGAGAAAGAATGGCCATGATGGGATTAACTGTGCACATGGTCTAGGTTAGCCCCCTCCAGCCAAGTGCCCATTCTGTTTCCACAAAGACAGGCTATAGGAGAATGTGGAGAGCAAAAAGGCACACCTTAAAAGTGTGACTAGATTCTTTCCCACTTAATTTGGTTTAGGCTTACATATTCCATTTTATTTTGCCCAAGACCGTCAAAAGTAATACCAGATCAAGAAAAAAAAAATAAAGCTCCTATATTTGACATCAGTGTAGGTAGTCCTTCATTGTAGTAATAAATCTGAAAAAATAGTATGTGTGTTTGTGTATGTGTGTGTATATTCGATTTTTACATATTTTATGCTTTAGCTGACAGCCTCCATGTGAGAAATTTAAGTTCAGAAAGAATGTAATCTATTATACTTGGATCAGGAAATCCCTAATGTTATAAAACACATTTATTAATGGTCTGAAAAAAATTATACAAAAAGTTCTTGTAGGTAGGTGGAAGAATATTTAGAGAGCTTTAGGCAAGTAAAAACAAGCGATTAAAAACATTTTGCTGCCATCTGTAAGTGAAGCATTCACTACTTAAACCAACCATCACTATGCTAAAAAAAATTTGCAGTTTATTAAAATTCTTCATATTTATTAAAAGTCACTTCTTTGGACTTTTTAAAATTTGAAAATACAAATATATGCATATGTATGCATTTTAATTTTTCTATTATTTTATAAATAGCAACAAAATAATGATACTGCTAAGCTCTATATACATTATAGTTTTTAATGAGAAGAAATTTGATTTTATTAAACAAAGCAATATTAGAGGTCAATCCTACTAAGACCAAATTTTTTGTTTAACCAAAGACATCAAGCCACAAGATACCAAATCATTTCATGTAATATTCAATACAACAAAATTCAAGAACACAAAAGAATCTGAATAGCCTCTTGACATTCCTTAATGAGATTTGACCAGCATTTTGAGTCTCTTTAAATCACAGCAAAATATATTCATCAGAGAGCCTCTTATTTTTTCACTTAACCTCCGCATTTTACAACAAAGAAATACAAACATCATCAAAAGCTAGATCACTTACCATAAATGCCTGTTGAGATGCAGGGAAATGCCTGTGAATAAACCACAAAAATAACAATAAATATTAAAGAAACAACTCTACTCAACGTCATCTATCTCAACATCTGTTGTGCTTGATAATGTGATGCCCTCTACTTACATACGCAGAGCTATGAGTTGGAGTAGGGGACAATGGAAATGGAAACATTTGATTAATTGGTAACTGTTCCCTATCAGCATTTAGATCAGCTCACAAGAACCAACTGCTAAGTTTTCAGGAATCTTAAATAAATGACATCGAAACACAGATACCCAATAGTCGGAACTCATCCCTTTCTAATTACTTTGCACATTTGACTATTACCTATGTATGTCTGACATATGTGTATGGTGAAATACTACACAAGCCTCTCTTCCCAGCCTCATGGTACATGATGTCACGTCAGTGGCTTATAATCTGAAAACATCAACTAACATTCATGACCCATAACACGGGACAGTTAATAAAACAAACTGTTATGGATAAACAGTTTAGGTAAAATTCAACAAAAGCATTCCGTGAAAATCAATGAACTATTTAGAATGTATAATAAAGAGTATTACAGATATCATTATATGTAAATTATGTGCTACACATTTTTTATGTCAGTAACATGTAAAGTAAGCTTATAGAACACATACCCCTCTTTTGAGAACCAGTCTTTAAACATTTACCAGCACACTACCGCTTATACCATATTTTTCTTAGCAGTGTTTACAGAATTTGATTGAGAAAAAACAAATTGACAAATGTAAATGTGTAATTTACTCTAAATTAGGCTTTCTAGCTGTAGAAAGTGGTCTGGGTGTGGCTGCTTTCCCTGCCAATGGATTTCTGTGTAATTCAACCAAGTTGTTTTACTCTTTCTGGTCTGTATTTTTCAATTGTAAAATGAAGATGATCATGCCCACCGTACAGAATGTGTTGTGGGCTGTTGGTGGGAATGTAAATTAGCAAAACTTCTACAGAAAACAGTATGAAAATTTCTCAGAGAACTAGAACTAGAACTACCATTCCATCCAACAATCTCACTGCTCGGTATCTACTCACAGGAAAAACATTATTTTTTAAAAAACCTGTTTTCCTACATTTATTCACAGTGCTATTGACAATAGTAACAATATGGAGTCAACCTAAGTTAGAGTCAACCTAAGTCCATGAATGGAGAATTGGATAAAGAAAAGATGGTAGGTGGAATACTACTCAGCCGTAAAAAAGAATGAAATCATGAATTTTGCAGCCACATAGATGGAACCAGAGGCTATTAAGTAAAACAGCTCAGTCACAGAAAGACAAATACCACATGTTCTCATTTTTAGTGGGAGCTAAAAATGGACATACACCTGGACATAGAGAGTGGAATAATGCATTGAAGACTCAGAAAGGTGAAAAGGGGCAAGGGACGATAAATTACCTAAAGGATACAGTGTACACTGTTAGAATGATGGTCACATTAAAAGCCTAGACTTCACCATTACACAACATATTCATGTAACAAAATTGCACTTTTACCCCCTAAATCTACAAAAAGTGAAAAAAAAAAAAAAAGAAATGTGCTGTTGGAATTAATGACATTTTTTTTTTTTAAATTACTAGCACTATGTTAGAATCTAAAAACTGCAGCTGCTATGGACCATAATAGCCAACATTATTACTGAGGTCAATAATAATAAAATAGCTAAGTCCTTTTTGTTTATATCTTTTGGTTAAATGTGTATTGCCCTTTATTTCTGTTAACACTATTACATAGTCTATGTTTGTTCATTTCCTTTGCATGATGCCCTGTTAAAAAGGTCAAAATTTATGTGATTTTGTTTCAGAGAGAGTAGAAATTGGCTTTGTTAATCTCAACTACATGCCTGTAAAATGATATCTGCTTTTCTCTGCTCCTGTGGAAGCGTTTACTATTAATAGTAAATTCTACTGTTCATAATGAGAAGGTAGAACAGTTTCTGAACATAGTAGATGCTCTTTTTAAATCAAATTTATGAGTCAATACTTGGATTCCAAGGGTTCTTAAGGTGCCAGTAACATCTGCAGAATGTTCTTGAATGACTTAATCATTCAGTGATACAGATAAGGAAGCAACAGCATAACACAAATTCCGAAAGTGTTGAGTCTCTTTACAGGCATTCACCAAGACTACCAATAGGCGTTACTCTCCATACGGAAATCAACTGCAAGCTTACTGTAAGATACATGTTACTATTGGGAAGGACTCAGAGTTCAGGAATAGTCTACTAAAAATATAAATTGGGGAGGATTCAGGGTCATCCCTATATTTGTGCCATGCCACTCATGTTCCAATGTACCTTTTAAGTGGGATAAAAGTGAGTTTACAACTTGAGCCCCAGGAATTCCACGGGAACAAAGTGAACATGTGAGCATCATGTATCTCACATTTGGAGAGAAAAAAAATGTTTGAGAACTGCTGCATGGAGTCATCAAGGTGTAAGAAAGGCGAGATTTCACCTCTACCTTCTTAGAGTTCTTCATTTGTGGCTGATAATTAAATTGACACAAGACATATCAACAGGACAAAAAAACATAGAAATTTAATTCAAGTTTTACGTGGCATTGGAGGCTTCATAAGAAAATGAGGACTCAAAGATGCTGTTAGAGTTGAACACTTATATACTAACTTGGACAAAGAGTAGTAGATTATGAAGGCGTAACAAGCTAAAGGGCTTGGGCTAGGGCAGTTAATTGGGTAAAGTGACAAGAAAGATAAGAGTTTAACAAGGTGTATTTGTACAGATCTCCATCAGCCTCAATTTCCCATCCTTGATGATAAGAATGACACTTTCCTTCTAGTACAGGGAGGATGTATTTCACATGGAAATTGTATCTTCTGCTTTTAAAAAGGGCTGCAAGAGTGTTCTTCTTGCACCTGCTCTTTTTCAAGTGCCTTTGACTCAAAATAGTCAATGTGCCAGAGGGGCATATTTTGGGGTTGTGTGTTCTGAACTCTTTCAAAGGGAAAGCCAGAAGATAGCAAAATGTTTTCAACAAGATGGCCCACTTTAAATCCCACCTTGGTGTCCTTCCAATTCATAATGTGGGGCAGTTTACTGAACTACTCTGAGCACTGTTTTTTCTTTAGTAAGTGGAAACTCCGAGTCCTGCCTCAAAGGATTTGTAGGAGGAGTTAGAGAAATAAAGAACATAAGTATTTTGTCTGAGAAGTAGTAATACCTTGATTAATGATGACTCCTGGTATGGATGCTATGATGCCCACCAGGTTCCGTTTCAAAGAGGAACGTATTGTTCCAGAGCAGAGCTTCCCAACCTGAGCACTATTGATATTTTGGCCCAGATAATTATTTGTTCTTGGAGGCTATGTGAATTGTGGGAAGTTTAGTAGCACCCCGGATGCTACCAGCTAGATGTGAGTAGCATCCCTCTAGTTGTGCTAATCAGAAATATTTCTAGACATTGTCAAATGTCCCCGGTTGAAAATCACTGACCTGGAGTCTAGGAACTAGAACCCAGCAGATAGCCTTCAACCACCATCCTTTTCAAGGACTGCCTCAACTATAAAAAGCCACCTCACCCGGAATCATGCCCCTGCCCAGGACAGTTTGCACTAATAACTGATCAGTAAAGTGGTACAAGGTCTGGCCATCTTGGCTCATCAGCACAATACTGAAGTGCTCTTCTAGCTTCAGAGCTCCTCACTGAGTCCGTAGGGTCCATCACTGGGCCTACATCCAGCTCACCTTGTCTCTCAGCCCACTCCTGCTTCCTCTCTCTCTCTTCCCCAGGTATTGATTTAAGGGCACTCCTTAATAAACATCTGGCATGCTAAACTCTGTCTTTGAGTCTGTTTCCAGGGAATTGATCTGAGCTACCTCCCATTCACTTCCCTCTTAGATCCAGTTATGTGAAGCTTTCTCCCAACACATCTAGCAGAAGAAAAACATACTGCACAGTTAATGACAAGTTTCATTTGCCTTTGCTCTCAGCTCTATCTCAGAATCAATCATGCAACTTAGTAATTGAGTCTGAATGTACCAACTGCCTTGTCTGTTTTAACAAGGACAAATAGTTTCATCTGGAAATGACATCGTTGCCTTGAATGTGAAAGCAAACGGTAGTGCAATGGAGGATGACTTTGGTAATATTATTGCATTAATTCAAACAAAAAGGCAATGATAAAGCAGAGATGGAAATATAGTATCATGGAAAAAAATTCATTTGATGTGAAATAACTTTGCATAGAATTCATCTAAACTAAGCTTACTCCATTAATCATTTTTTATTACTTGAGAGAAAGAGAGAGACAGAGAGAGAGACTGAGAAACAGCAAGTGAGCAAGCAAACTGAGGACTTTTGCAGCAGAGCTCGTGTTCTTTGCCATAATAAACTTCTGATGGGGCCACCAGAAGTGAGTAGCATGAGATTTCTTTATTTCAAAGCTGAATTTAACATAACCACCTTCCATGTAAATAATCTCCCATGGAGGAATGATAGATTGTACCAAAGCCCAGGCCAGGTGTATTTGCACATAAGTCAGCAACTGCCTCTAGAATGTGGAGAATGACATTAGCAACCCAATTTGTGAGGCTCCAGATTCTCCTTCCAGCCAACTTCAGGAGCAGTAAGTCTCCATGCTAATCAGGCCTGAGCATCCAGCCATCAGAAACTCTTGGGAGATTAAAGAAAAAATCATTTGAGGCTGGGGCAGACAAATTGCTTTAGAGCAGGAGTTAGAGACCAGCCTGGGAAACATGGCAAAACCCTGCCTCTACTTAAAACACAGTTAGCCAGATATGGTGGCACACGCCTGTAGTCCCAGATACTCAGGAGGCTGAGGTGGCAGAATCAGCTGAGCCTGGGACACTGAGGCTGTAGTGAGTCGTGATTGCACCACTGCACTCCAGCCTGGGCTACAGGAGTAAGACCCTGTCTTAAAAAAAAAAATCACTTGACTTAGAGTGGAAAGAGAATTTTTTCTTATGTGAAATTACAGATTGGGCCCCAAGTGAGAAATGCTTTCATAGCCCACAATGCTTAGCCCCACTCTTTCCTTTACATGTTGGTTATCAGCACAGTGGGTTGTGCAATCATGCCTTTAACTGGGATGCAGCATTTTTCAAACCATGGTATGCCTAACTCTAGAAGTATGAAAGATATTTTGAGGTAATAAACAGATGGGCAATACCCATTTAAATGTGATATTTACATTTTTCCCAAGTCTTCCTCCCTCCTTCTATGCATACCTTTCTCATATAATTTTGCAGTTCCTCTGCAGTAGACCAGATGTTTGGGTCCCCTACAAAATTCACGTGGGGAAACTCTGGTCCCACTGTGATGGTGGTTGGAGGTGTGGCCTTTGGGAGGTGATTAGGTCATGAGGGTAGAGCCTCATGAGTGGGATTAGTGTCACTAGAGGACATTAGAGGCCAGAGAGCTACCTAGCTCCTCTTTCTACCATGTGAGAATACAAGGATACAAATGTCTGCCTGAACCCTGGAAAAGGGCTCTCACTATCACCTGGCTATGCTGGCACCCTGATCTTAGATTCTCAGCCTCCAGAGCTGTGAGAAATATATGTTTGTTGTTTAAATCACAGTTTATAATGATTTGTTATGCATCCTGAACCTAGTAAGACACTCCACGAGGGGAGTGCCATGAATGTGATGTTTGTGTCCAACCCCTAAATCCATATGCTGAAACCTGATTCTCAATATAATGGCATTAGGGGGTGAAGCCTTTGGGAGGTCACTAAAGGATAAGGGTGGCACCCCTCCCTCATGAATGACATCAGTGCCCTTATAAGAAGAGACATGAGGGAGTTGATCTCTTTGTCCACCATATGAAGGCACAGATAGAAGACAGCAGTCTACACACCAGGAAAAGAGCTCTTGACAGGCACCAAACCTGCTGGCACCTTGATCTTGGACTTCCTAGCCTCCAGAACCATGAGAAACAAATGCTGTTTAAGCTGCTCAGACTATGGTATTTGTTACAGCAGCCTGAGCTGACGAAGACAGAGGGGATATATTTTTCTTCATCCCATTGATGGTAGACTTGAGCATGTGACTTGATTAGGCCAATGGGATAATAATGGATGTGACATTTAGGTTTAAACTTTTGCACTCCTGTCTTGGGAGGAGAACAATGAGAAGACTATATCATGAGAACATGCCTCATATAGCTACTGGTCCAGGGAGGCTGAGAGACAAGTGGAGTAGATGTAGTAAACCCAGGCTTCGATCAGCTATGCCCAAACCAACCCATAGCCATGTGAGCAAGAAATGCTGACTATTGCATATTACTGAGTTCTTGAGTGGCTGGTTACATATCATTACTGTAGCAATGGTAATATATAAATAGCTAAAACTATATGTTATTATAATCTATTAAAACAAGTAATGCTTATTTTCCATTTATGTTAAGGGTAGTTACCTTTGAAAATACAATTGTTTAAAGAGTCCGTTAGAATATTAGGTAAACCAGCAGATGCAATGTAAATGACCAAAATTAGGATAATACTGATGCAGGAGATAAATATTTGACATGGAAAGCATGAGCACAGGTCACTCATTAGCTACAGGTCTGGGAGTCAACAGTATCTGCCCTCAGCACCTCTGTATCCCCATCTATAAATGAGCAGAGCTAGGCTAGATTATGTGATGCTGTGAAACAGCCTCTTATCATTCCCTATAGCTCAAGATAAAGGTGATAGAGAGACAGGCAATTTTATAGGATCCTGAATGCCTCACAGTGTTTGGACATAGGAGGCAGTAGCATTGCAGTAATAATAGTTGTCATTCCTTGAATTACTGAAATGTGCTGAGCACCGGACTCAGAGGTCTACGTGCATTATCTGATTCGTTCTCATTAACAAGTCTGTGATAAAAAGCAGATTGCCTGCTTCCTATAAACATGGAGAAGAGAAAAGCTAAGAAAGAAAGCTTGTCTAAGGCCACAGAAGAAAATACTAAAGGATTTCTTTATCTCGTATAAAGAGTGGTTGATTCTATTTTTTAACTACACAAATAGTACACGAATACAAGGCTCAGACAAGACAGGTACAGGCAGATCCCAGTGAGAACAGTTCTCTTACAGCCGCCAGCTTCCCCTCCTCTAATTCATCCTCCTTGAGGCCATCACTGCCAAGAGTAGAGTGAGAATCCTTCCACTGCATTCATTTATATTTTAAAGACTAAATAATGGCATGTGCTCTTCCTCATCTCAACCCTGTAATCACCTCCCATCATCCTTTAATAAAATTCAAAGTCACGACCATGACCTCCAATCCTCTCTTCTCAGCCCCTCCCTTCCACTTTCCCCCTGCCCTTGAGTTCCAGCCACACTGGCCTCCTTTTGTTCTTCAAATGCACAAAGCATGATTCTGCTCTAGGACCTTTGGCCTTGCTGTCACCTCTGTCTTGCATGCTCCATTTCCCAAACACTCCCTGGTTTTCTCCCTTGCTCCTTTTAGACGTTTGATCAAATGTCACCTCCTCAAAGAGGTCCTCCTAGCTTCCAGCTAAATGACTCTCTACTGCTTAGCCTGCCTTGTATGTCTTTACAACTCCCATCAGCACCTGACACACAGTTTTCTTGTTCACCGTCTCCCTAACTTCAATCCCCTCCTTCCTGAGATGCAAACTCCTAGGAAGACCTTTGCTTTGTTTATTGCTCTATCACCAGCGTCTAGAATGGTGTCTGGAACTCAATAAATATCGGTTGAGTGGATAAATGAATACATGATTAAGTTATAAGATCTATTCAAGCATAGCCTTATTTTTCTTCTACACAAATTGGAGCTTACATTGGGTTTTACGTCCTGGAACCAGCCTTTTTTCATGTAGTAGGTCTTAGGAGATCATTCAATGTCACTGTCTATTGATCTATCTCACATATTTCTAATAGCACATTGTAGTCTATAGCATGATTATACTATGTTTATTTAACTACTGCCACATTGATGAATATGTAGGCTGTGTGTGCATTTTGCTGTAACACGTAACCTGGCAATCATATTCTTTTTGTTTTGTTTTGTTTTTGAGACAGGGTCTCACTCTGTCAACGAGGTTGGAGTGTAGTGGCACAATTATGGCTCACTGCAGCCTCAACCTCCCTGGGCTCAGGTGATCCTCTCACCTCAGCCTCCTGGATAGATGTGAATACAGGGACATGCCACCATGCCTGGTTAATTTTTGTATGTTTCATAGAAACAAGGTCTCACTATGCTGGCCAGGCTGGTCTCTAACCTCTGGGTTCAAGCAATCTGCCCGCCTCGGCCTCCCAAAGTGCTGGGATTACAGGCATGAGCCACCGCACCCTTGTGTCTTTTTAAGCGACAGGATGGCACTCTATTGCCTAGGCTGAAATGCAGTGGCACTGCCACAGCTCACTTCAGCCTCAAACTGAAACTACTAAACTTTTCCCACCTCAGCCTTTCAAGAAGCTGGGACTATACGCACACACCACTATGCCTGGTTAATTTTTTAAAGTTTTTGGGGAGCTCGCTATGCTACCTACGCTAAGTCTCCAACTCCTAGCCTCAAGTAATCCTCCTGCCTCGGCCTGCCAACGTGCTGGGATTCCAGGCATGAACCACCATATCCGGCCTTACAGCCAATACTCTACATGTTTCCACTTCATATATTCTGGTAGGATCTATTCCTAAAAATAAAATTAACCCACTTAATCATTAGGTTAAAGAAAAAGCACATTAAATTTTTGAAAATACTACCAAATCGCTCCTCTTAAAGTTTTTTTCAATGTAAAATCTCTATAACAGTGAAGAACAGTCAATAATTCACTTTTCCCCCATTGCATGGGTAAGTATAGTACAAGGATGCCATCTCCTTCAAAAACGGCATTCCAAAGTGCAAACCCTATTACAATGCCCATCCCACCCACAAGGCTAACTGACCCAAAGGCCAAGGTTATTTGTAGGAGACTGTGAATGACATCACATAGAAACGGCCAGTGAAGTATCTGGAGTGCAGTTTGCTAGCTCACTGAGGCACTATAATTATAAGCAATAACTTGGTTTCTTTTGCTTTCTTCATTATACCTTGGAAATAGCTGTCGTAAAGTCATTTATTGCCAGCTGCTTTCACGTTTATGACTATTCGACTCCATGCAGTATAAAACAAACTATTACATGGCCATGAATAGTAGCAGTCCTCTTTTGAACTTTTGATTTTCTGAGAAGACAGCTGTATTTGTTTCACCATGAATTTATTAGGATGCAAAATGTTGGAACCAGCAAATGGAAGAACTTGATTTTTGCCTGAGCTTTGTTGTGTGACTTATATGAATGTCTTCCTGTAAATTAGACATATGTGAAAAGGAGAAAAGGTCTCCATAAACCTGCTGAACCCAAGAGAATGTGCATTCTGTTCTCAACTGTTTACATCTGTAGACTCCCTTTATATAGAAGCAAGGGGAAGAAACAAAGATTAAAAACAAAATAAAATCCCTGCTCATATTAACAGCAAATAGGAAAGCTTCTACTGGAACAAAATGTTCCCAAAATGGTGACTCTTCGACGACCTTAATCACCTCTAATTTTGTAGGTTTGCCCTCTCCATCTTCCTCTTAAGTAACGTGTATCAGGCACATTCTGCGTACCTGGCTGTAAGAGAAAGGAAGTGCAGAGGAACGCTCTCCGGTGACTTTGCTGGTGCAGAGCCCGGGGAAAGTTGACATAGGAGCCAATTTTTTCAAATCCCCTAGGAAGTAAATTACCCACTCGAGACTGAAAGGCCCACAGCTCATGGCCATTGCCAGACCTAACTGAGCCTGAAAGAGGGGGCCTCCTGGGCTGAAGAAGGGGTTTACATGACAAGGAGAAGCCTTGTGCACACAGGGACTGGAGACAAGAGCACAGGACTGAATGTCCACGCTAGGAGCATTCCTCAGTGTGACTCTAAGGGACACAGTTGGTGCGTCATCCTTCACCATGCCCACGCACCCCTGTCCATGATATGCCACCCACACAGCAGCTGCCAGAGGACTGCCCCGTTAACACTGCCATTTTAACGCTTTTAGTGCACAGAGTACAGGAATCAGATTTTCCCCAGGGGCAGCCGCTTACTGATGGGTGAGGAATGGGAGGGTGCAAATACTCCCTTGCCCTTGCCCTAGTGGGGACAATGCTGCAGGGTGACCTTCACTGTCTGGAGAGCCACTCCGGGGCCTTCGGCAATCGCCTGGGATTTGCTCCGACACCCACTCTTCCTTTCCCTCTCGTTTCGTCACGTCTCACCTGTTGTGTTTTCTAGGACCACGTTATCACAAATCTCTTTCCCCCAAATCCTTACCTTAGAGTCTGCTTCTGAGGAAACGGCCCAGGACATTTGATATTGTTATTTCCCTCGGTGTGGCTGGCAGCAGAGCCTTTTAAAGTGAAATAAACCTGCAGCGTTATTTTGGCAGAACCTCAGGGAAACAGAGCACTTGGTCCTAACAAGCTAGTCTCGGTACGTAGGAGAAGGAAAACCAGGTAAATCTTTATAAAGCCCCAAGAAGGAAGAAACGCCCTGCTGAGACCTGACTTAAAACCTAGGAGGGGCTGCCAAGGATAAACAGCTGGGAAAAAGATTCAGCGAGCAGCCCCTGGCGCAGAAAGCGGTGCTCCTTGGGACTCTGTCTAAACAAATCCAAGTGGAGGTTATTATGGATTTTTGGTTTTGAGTCGAGCCCTGGTTTTCTTCATAAGTTTTACCCTCCGATATCTCTTCATTAGAAAGCTGAAGGTCTGACTTCTAGGAGAAGCATTTGAAAAAATACGCTCACAACAAACAGCCACAAGGCAACAAACACAGATGGTCTCAGAGAGAAGCAGTTTCCAACCCTTAACAGGCTCAGGTGGTGAGGTGATAAAGAAACTACAGGCAGGTGCTGTGGATAGCTCAACGCAACCCTTTCTCACCCAACGTGGTCTCAGATCCTCTCCAGGACTAACAGGCCACTAATAAACTGAACAGCTGCTACAAGGGAGACAAAATACACATTCAACAAGTATTTACTGAAAGATCATAGAAATGGCCAGCATACCCAGGAGCTCCAGCTATCAGGCTCTTCTCCTCCTAAGGCTTCACAAAACAAGTAGGAAGAAAGATCCCACCTTGTAAATTCTACAGCTTCCAGGATGATTTCAGATAGGCTTCACCGTCTCTCGTAAAAACCAAGTAAGACTGAGAAAAGGCATTATTATTAATTTTATCCCCAGACTGGGTGAGTAACCTCCCCAGACTCACACAGTGGTTAAGAAGAAAAGTTCAGACAGAAGCCTGATCTTTTGACTCAGAATTCTAAGCACTTTCCGCTGCAGAACAGAGTCAGTGAGGTCAAGGGAAGAAGGGGAGGAGAATTCATCTTGAGCACCCTCCCTCCTTGAGAAAGGACTGGATAGAGATGGGAATTCTTTTTCAGCATCCACAGTGTAAAACCCTTCTATGTGCCACCTACCAGATCTTAACAGCGTTAAACACGTCCTCAAACTGAAGATTAGCGTGACTTTCCTCCAAGAAAGAGAAGAAAACTATCTGCCATTACAGCGTTGCTCAAACTTTAGCTGCATCAGAATCACCTGGAGGGCCCAACTACCAGTTTCTCATTAAGTCTGCAGCAGGGCCCACGAATTTGCATTTCTAACGATCTCCCAGGTGATGTTGCTATTGCTGGCTCCCAGGACCACACTTTTTTTTTTTTTTTTTTTTTTTTTCTTTTTTTTTTTTTTTTTTTTTTTTTTTTTTTTTTTTTTTTTTTTTTTTTCAGGATTTCACTTTGTCACCTGGGCTGAAGGACAATGGTGCAGTCATGGGTCACTGCAGCCTTGACTGCTAGGGCTCAAGTGATTCTCCCATCTCAGCCTCCCCAGTAGGTTGGACTACAGGCATGCATCAGCACACCCACCTGATATTTATTATTAAGACTCACAGAGATGAGGTCTTGCTGTGTGGTCCACGTTGGTCTCAAACTCCTGAGCTCAAGCGATTCTCCTGCCTCGGCCTTCCAAAATGCTGGGATTACAGGCGTGACCACCACACCTGGCCCAGGACCACGCTTTGAGAACTGTTGCTCTATCCATTTCTAATCAAAGCTTTTTTCTCTTTATTTTATTTTTTGTCCAGCTGTACCAGATAATTGTAGCCCAGGCTGCCTCCCTCTCATATCCAGCACAGTCTCTCTTCCCTGGGATGAGCTAAGGTTCTTTTCTGTGTTTACTAATCTGTCACAGAACCACATAATTGGAAAAGGAGCAGATTGCTAGTTTACCAACACATATGCAGATTTTTATGCCTGCAGATTTTTGACACCTCTGTTTTATCCCTTAAAATGTCAGCATGTTCTCTCTACAAATTGGGCAATTCCACTTCATCCCCTCCATGATTTCATGGTGTGAACTTGAAAACATTACATAAATGAAGAGATGCATTTCCATGTGAAGACAGCCACTTCTTAAACCAATCACATGTGCCAACACCTGAGTCTATGTCTTATTTATGAAAGGCAAGTGAGACCCTCTTGGCAGCTGCCTAGGACCTAAACTCTAGTATGGCTTGTGACGATTGAGGGCTTTAAACAAATGAGTTGTGATTATGCCGCTTGATTCAATGTGTAAAGGTAATAAATTCTTCTTTCCTTAGTCACAAAGGAAGACATTACTCAAGGCTAATGCACACTTTATATTTAACAAGGGAATTAATTAGGGGATAATGGCCAAGAAAGAGGTGTCTAAAGGACACACCCTGCAGAAATGACTAAAATAAAGGAGAGCAAGAAAAGAAAAAGAGAAGGAAATTGACTGTAGTGATATTTCCCAAGTTAAAAATTGCTACTCGTGGCCTGAAAATGGCTGTACTTTGTGGGCCATCGATCACTGTGAAGAGCTTTATCAACTGGAGTCTATTATGGAAATGAGCAAAAAGAACTAGATGGGGAGCAGGCAGTCTGCAAGGAGATATGACAGCCCAGACCCCAGGAGGTAAGTTATTTCTGCACATTTCCCAGTGTTCACTGCATTAATTCAACCAGCAGCCACAAGGAGGGGAACAAGCAGCTGGCCATTCACTAAATGCTCTGCGGGCCAGTGTTGGCTTCCGCACAGGGAGATCAGCAAACCAGAAAGGGGACCAGATTCAGTTTTTCAAAATGTGACAAACTCATAATTCACTAAGACAGAGCAGAGTGAATTTCTATCTACTCACAGGGAGTTAACTTAGTCCACATCGCCCAGCCCTAGATTGTCATTCTTATTAGAAAGGTAATAAGGTCACTTATTGCATGGATGAATGGATGATGGATGGAAGAAAAGATGGATGGACAGATGGATGGCTGAACAGATGGAGCAAGTCTTGACTTGATGAATACTTTTAGCCACCACTAGTTCTGCTAGACTTTGACTTCATCCAAAGTTTAATTTCACAAAATGAAGAATTTCATTTTTAATCACAATCTTAGGATTGCATCTTGATTAAAGACATACCAAATAAAAATTATCCATAGCAGATTATAACTCTATCTCAGCTAAAACTATAGCCAAGTGTTATATTCCTTGAAAGTGTGTGGAAGGATTTCTGCCCATGGCTTTCCCTCTCCCTCCATGCCACTGTTTTTCATTCTAGGGATTCTCTAAAAGTGGGATGCCTCCTTCAACATGGAAATGACAGTTTGGTTAGTAACACATATCACTTAATGTAATTGAGGAACATTTTTGAGGACAAGTAAAAAGCCAATGAATAAACAAGACTTCTTCACTAGAGATTCATTTCCCACAAGCTCCAAAGAAGTATCCAAAGTTTCCTCACTCTACAAAATGGGTTCCTTTTGGAACTAACATATCTTCATGGTATCTCTAGTGCATATCCAGCTGCAAAACCTGTAAATGATTCCTTTGGCCACTCTAGATTACTTTAAACGTTGTTTCAGTGTTTTTCTAGAAGAACAAATATCTAACTCTGAAATGCAATTGCCCCTGTAGTTACATGTTCTAACTCCCGCATGCACCATGCCTGGCTCCTCTCTCCACCATTTTTCATGGGACTCACCCAAGCATCATCTAAACTTCTCCAGGGATAGGGAGTTCCCTGGTTCACAAAGTGACGTGGACCAGTACTTATCAAAAGTCAATGTGTATCCAATCACTTGGGCGTATTGCTAAAATGCAAATTCTGATTCTGTTTATGTGGTGCAGGCTGAAACTATGCTTCTAATGGGGTCCCAGGTGATGCTAATGTTACTGATCTGTGGACACATACAGAAACAAGTAAATAGAAAATATTTTTACTTCAGGCTCTACTTTTCATGATATCGCTGGACTAATTTCAAACTGGGGAAGGCAGGGAGTAGGCGATTATTATTTTCACTTACATGGATACCTGAAGTGGCAGATCTTCAAAAGCTCACAGAGGTTAAGAATAACCAGGAAGAGGCTGGATGATGAAGCCTGTGCTTTACACTTGTACCTTCTAGCAATACTGCTCTTTTTAAATATCTAACGCCTCTCATCCTGATAAGCACACTTGTCCTTCTGTTCACATAAAATGTCATCGTCACAGACTCAATTGTTTCCTAGCAGGGCATTTTCATCTGTTTCCATCTGTCCATGGAACTTCCACAGCTTAGATCCACGGTCAATATATTCCAAAAATGGGGGCCGGAATAATGATCAAACATAAACATGCAGACAAGCCGCAGGAGAATCTTGTTAAAATGAAAATTTTCTTTCAGTAAGTCTGGTGTGGGGTCTGAGATTCTGTATTATTAACATGCTCTCAGATGATACCAATACTGACAGTCTTGGGATTATACTCTGAGTAGCAAGAGTTTTAGACTACCAGCTCATCAAACTAAGAACTTTCACAGTTCTAATCCCTCTACTGGTGTTGACCCTTATATCAGTAAAGTGTCCTATGCTGCAAATTACAGGAAACTTAACTTCAAGTGGCAAAGGGAAAGACATGTATAGTCTTTTATACTTAAAAAAAATCCAGTGATATATATAACCTCAGGTTAGGCTTCATCCAGCTGCTCAACGGTGTCTCCAATTCTATATTAAATGACTATTTGACTTTAGTTACTTGGATGATATGAACCACATGGACGTGAACATACATAGTAGCACGGGCATGCTACCTGGTGAGGAAGTCAAATGGTCAGGTGCTTTTTGTGAGCTAAGACAAAAGCTGAGGTATTCTTTCTTGTCAGAATTGGAAATGGCTCTTCTTAGGTTGAGAGGAGGGCTGTATGGAGTGATTACTGAGAACTCATTCTAAAGACCATGATTCAGTGATCTGAGAGCTTTCCAAGAATTTAGTCATTATTAGAAGACATAGATTATTATGAACTTTAAAAAATCCCACAAACATATGAATCTTGTCTCCTGCCTTCAGATTAAACCACACATCACCAGAGAATTTACAGTGTTTTAACAATCCCATGAAAGATTCTTGGAACTCTCAGTCAATATTAAATAGCCCTCCCAATCACATATAACTTTTCTCCCTTGCGTAGTTTTTAACTGAGGGGACCTCTTCCTTCCTTTGTCCTCCTCTCCTATCTCTCCTTCCACTCCCTCCTCGTTATGATTTGGTAAGATGAAGTCATCCTTAATGAGACACATTGAACCACTTTCATAAGATCAGAGCTACTAATCAATAACTTCATCGTTTATTCAGGGGGAAGAAAATACCAGAGTTAATCTTTCCTTTACATGTGGCATCTTTCCTTCAGTCTGGTAACTCCAGTCTTCCATTCAGAATTCTGAAGGGCCTGCAATTTCAACCTTTATTCTCATTTACCTTTGATGTGAAGCAAAACCTGCCCCACCAAAAATAAATGTTTTATATTTTTATAAAGAAATGCCATGACAGTTTGCATTCTGCAGTGAATGCACCAGCTTGCAAGATGATATCGATGTGATGGTGGCTCTGCTATCTCATACAGGAATTGAAAGAGCAGAAGAAAAATGCAAATATTTTTGCTAAATTGAAGCAAAGAAAGACACTTTTTTTATACTAATGGATCTTTATTCTATTTTTCTTCTCTTGAATGATAATATGCAGTATTTTCTAGTTACTTATGGTGAGGGAATTTTTGGAACATTATTAGCAATGCAGATATGACCATCTTTGGGTACATTTTATTAGCGAGATTTTTAAGTATGTAATGACTCCCTATGATATTTCATGAGCTTTCATAAATGGGTCATTTGTCCAGATAAGAAATTTAGTTATAGAATGAACATAGAGATATATTTAGATCTTAATTACACAGGCCAGACCCACTGGCAAAGTCATTAGACATAGTAATTCCTGAGCTTCCCAGAAGAATGAACTGATGTTGAAAGAGCTCACTGGGGCCATTTTTCTGGCTTTAAGAGGCCTGAAATTTTGCCCTACAGTCTCAATAATTTAAATGGTGCCATATTCTCTGCTACGGTTCCAGAGAACTGTCAGTTTCCAGGTAGAAACAAAGTCTGGATCTACAGTCTCCAACTTTGAAAAATTGACGGTTCATCTGGATAAATCAATCAAAATGGAAATCACTTTAGACAAGGGTTCTCTTTAGCCTGAAATGTGGTGACACTTTGTTTAGTTAACCTCTATGCTTTAATGTTTTAGTTACATGTATTTATAATTGCTTGGCAAGAGATGGCATGGTCAAAAGGCGACACATAACATATTGAATACCCTTGTATTCAATATCTCTATTAAATGAGCTGGAAATTCTTCCTTTCTTGATCTTTTTTCTCCCTTATTATGGCTTTTTTTTCTTTTTTACAGTGCACATGCAAAATTACATCCCACTGAACTTGCTTACCCTCTGCTCCACAGGTCCTCATGTATCTCATAATCAGAAATAAAATTACACAGTGTTAGGAGACTCCCACTGCCAGAAACAACTAATATTGTTTACAGCTCTTTTTCCAACAGCACTTGCACCTTTTGGTGAACTAATAAGAAACTAGTTTTGATCAATGTAGCAATTGAACTTTTCAGACATTCTTTGTCACCCACTAGATGGCAAGAATTCTGAGCAATGGAGAAGGCAAGGAGAGTGGTTGGTGGTGCTGACAACTTCCAGGCAGCCACAGGTGTGTCAAGAGGTGCAAGACACCCACAGCAAGAGCTAGATCAGAGGCACTTCCATCCAACACCCACTCCCGTGATTCCAAGCAGCACCAAGGATTAAGCCATCTGTGCCTGGCCTCCTGCAGACCTACAGGCTCTGATAGATTAATCCTGGGATTCAGCTCCCTTGAGTAGCAGAGGGAAATTATGGGTTGGAAAATGAAGAATGAGCTTTCAAGAAAACACTGATGTTTCCCAGTAGGTCATATTTTTTTCTCTAGCTCCACATAGAGTCTAAAAACTCAGTTGTAGCCAAAGCATAAAACTATCACAATGTATGGATATAGCATTATATACTAGCTAAATAATTTGGGGACAATTCTAATACCAATCTTATTAGGCTAAACATTATATGTAAGGGATTCTGTAAGACTTATTCAAATCCATGCAATCAAAGTTTTATCTGTAAGATAAAGTATAGCTTTCAAGGAAAGATGAGAAAATTCAAAAAAATCTCTCTAGCAGGATGCAGCCTTTCAAAATTTACCTGAAAAAAGGAATTTGATGAAAGGATAAAAAATAGGACTTTCAACATCTAATTTTTTTTCCATTGGCAGACAAAATCTGTTCTGAATTCCTAAAGCAAGCCATTTCAGGAAACGCAGAAATACTGTATGTGAAGAGTGATAAAATTTTCTTTACCAAAACTTCAGACTAACAATACAAAATTTCAAGTTATTGCAATATTTTGATGGGAAAGGCAAATCATAATTTCTAAAGAATTTCTGTCTTGGTAACTGAACATCTGTGTGTGTGTGTGTGTGTGTGTGTGTGTGTGTGCGCGCGCGCGCGTGTGTGTGTGTTTGTGTATCCTGGTGGCAATTAATTAACATGTAATATTCTAATCAGGTATTCACCTTCCAAGATGACTACAACATCCACTATTATTATTGAATAGCAGAAGGTTAGCTAACAAGCAAATGAGATATTACAGATTTGTCTCAATTGGTGAAAGGATTGGTGTTCAAAATATGTGGTGGCCTAAAAAGACTATGGCACCATTGCTCTTGCATGAGAGATATAGGAGAATTTAGAGCCTCTGGCAATAAGATATTGGAAGCTAAGCTGAGGTCCAGAGCTCTGTCTGGTCCCACGATCATAGGTTGAATGAGACTCCATTCAACATGTCATCCATGTGACTCCATGGCCTGATTTGCCTAGAGGTCTGTCAACTGAAAATGAACTTTTCCTGCAAGGCGTTTGCATTCCTGCAAGCATGTTTGCAAATGGAGGAACGTCACTACGCTTACAGGATGAGACTGGATGACGGTTTCATGGCACTTGCTCATGGTGTGTGTGTGACAGAATTCAGTCTGAGAATCACTTGTATTTTGACATAGAGTTTAATATGACAGTGAGATATCAGTAGATTTTTCACCTCTATCTGTTTTCGCCGTGACCAGTGGCTAACAATATTTGCCAAATGGACTTGATGACTTTTGATGAAGCTGAATGTTGTGAGCAGAAACAAAGTAACAAGGGAGGAATAGGCTGCTGAGGAAATTGACTCAGGAGCAGATATGCAAGATGACATTCCTCAAATATACCCAAGGAAGGCAACCCATTAACCACAAAAGACATGGTTTTTTAAATGTAATTACAAAATATGCTATCGGCTCAAAAATTAATGCCACCCTATGGTATATTTCTCTTTGTCAAGATCCATTAAATAGCAGTGAGTACTAGAAAGCTAACTATACAATAGTTCTGGGGTTTGGAGAGTGGTGGAGTAAGGCTCTTACTCAGCTGAAATTGTTTCTCCCATTGCATTTAACCATGTCAGTTTAGTAAGAATCATCTCTTGCTTTAAAGTGTCTTTATTATTCCCCAACCATGTTTATCTATGCATTTTCAAAAAATCTTATACAGAAACTAGAAGGAAAAAAGTATTTTTTTTTTTTAAGAAAAAGAAGTAAAAGGAAACAAGAGGAATAAATCCAGACCAAGACAGAAAACAGGTAGGCCCAATGTTGGCAGCCAGTTTAATATCTCAGTTTCCGAGGCTGCACTTGGATTTGTTTACTTAGTTCAAGCAGCCAGTTATCATGCTAGCTTAACACATGCTGTTGATGTTTCACCCACAACACCTGAAAGCTCACTGTTCCCATGTACATCATTGCCTTCTCACTGCAAGCCCCTATGACTCTCTGGCTGTGTATGAGTGATGGAAAAAAGGTAATGGATATCAACAGGGACAACTCTAGATGTGCTCATGCAGTCCATCAGAAGAATCCCAGGGGGATGGAGCCCTCCTCTAGGAATTTGTTTAATAATGTACTTGTAGCAGATCCTGCCATTCTCATGATAACTTCCTCACTTTTCTCTCAGTGCATCCGAGCATCACCTCCAAAATCAACTACATGCATTCATTTGGTCTCACTGTCTGCTTCTGGGGAAACCTCACCTCAAATGAGGTACCTGTGCTCGTATTAATGTCATATGAAGCAAATGTTAAAAACCATCTTTATCCTCTCACAGATGCAAACCAATAATCCTTTCTCTGTATTCATTTTTTTTCTGCATTCCATTGCTACATTCTGATTCTCCTGCTTCGAAGAATTATACACTGCAGCGTTGTGATGCTTAGAACTTCATATAATCACTATTCAAGCAGAAAAATAAATTGCAAAGTAAAAATCTTCCCTGCAACTTAATATACAGAAAATAAGGCAAAGATGTAGAGAAGTAAAATCTTAGGCAAGTTGATGCTCAATCCTTGTAATTTAACCATAAAAATGATAAGGGAGAGGTTTAGGGTATGTATCATGCATCATTTGTTCTCAAATAGTGGTTATTTGATTGCACAGAACCTCACAGAGTGTCCATTTTTACACAGCTGATCTATATCCAACCAGGATTGGCTTGCGTGGGAGCTTTCTAATAATAATAATTTAATTTTCTTATAGCTTTAATTATCAGTTGCAGGAAAGAAGAAAAGATAAAGAAAAAAACAGACTTAATGCATTAATATCAGTCTTTTTGGAATGGAAGCAAAAGAATAAATATTCCCCAACTTGATCTGGTGGGAACTACTTACTATAAAACCAAAGAGCTTTCCCTGAAGCAGAATAGATAAAACGATTCCATTTTCACAAACCAACGTGCTCTACCTCTTAAAAGATTCCCTCCAGATTTCCTTTGCCAGACATACTCGAAGACAAATAGAAACATGACTCTCCAACAAATATTTACAAGTCTCCGTATCACAGAGCTCTTTCCTTTCCACAACGTTTGTGTATTTATATAGCGGCACATTCACTGTCACTGAAAGATGTCCTCTCTGGAGGCTAAGGGCTGGGGGGATCATTTCTAATGTGGTTTTATTCCACTGATCTCAGTGGCTGAATGAAAGGTAAAGCTTTCATTTAGTGAGGACTTTGCTCCAAATCACTCTGGAATCTTCACATACTTCACTCCTTCCTCATTTAAGGTCAAAAGGAAGAAGAGATGTGACTTTGCATGGAACTGTCGATAAAAGAGACTGTAGAAAAACAAAGGGCTGGTATAGAACATGTATTTTTATTTTATTTTGTCTTGTACAAACCTCCATAAGCAAGCGGATACTACCAAGGCTGTGAGCTATGATCAGATAAATGCTGTCAGACACTCTAAGGACTTCCTCTCTGCACAGCCAGAACCTGTCATCCGTGGAAGCCAGGAGGTCAAGCAGAGGACTCTGCAGAAGACAGTATTTGTGTCTAAATCTTAGATTCTCCAAGAGGGCATTCTGAACTATGGCATTGTGAAGTTGATTTTTATTCTATTCCCCTTAAAGAACTTCTGGTTTTAAATTCACGGAATCCTCAAAATCTTACATAACGCCTGCCTATTCCTGCCTTGCATTGCCTAGATTGATTAAGAAAAAAAAAAGCTCAGCAAATTGAAATGACCACACTGAGTTCCGTTTGTTAACAGAATATATGGAAGTAGGACTGTCCTGAAGCTGATTTCGCAGCATGGAGGACACCGGGCTGAGAAATTTCGGGGTGTTGCTGTCACTGATGAGCTGTGTGACCCTGGGGAAATCACTCCATGTCTCCCGGGTCCTCAGTTACCTCACATGGAAAATGAAGAGGTTGCACTAGCTAATCTGTAAACTTCTTCCCCAGTCTGATGTTTTGTGATTCTAATGACCACACCTAATCTTCATTGAGCACTTACTATGTGATAGGCAGTGTTTCAAAAGTATAAATTTAGTATTCATTTAATTCTCAAAACAAGCCCATCAAACAGGTACTCTTATTATCATTGACCCCATTTTGTGGATGAAGAAGCTGAGGCACAGAGGGGTTGGATGCCTAGTGAGTGGCAGTCAGGGCGTGGCCAGCGGGTCCACCTCTAGACCATGTACCGAGCTAGGCTGCCTTAAGTACCGTGCTAGGCTGCCTTAAGTACCGTGCTAGGCTGCCTCTCTACCCGTCTCTAGCCTCCTTAATACTGTCCTAGGGGTAAAAGGAACAGCTATAGAGCTTCTCAAGTTGGGATCCCCCCAAAACAGACACTGAGACTAGGATTTTGGAAACAGTATCTTATTTGGGAGAGAATTACAGAAAACGCTGTGAAGAGGAAAAGTGAAAGGGTACACTAGTGAATGGGTTTCCACCGTGGCAGCTGGTGCTCCATTCTGTCGCAGTGCTCTGAGGAACTGTGCAGAATACAACTTTTCCACTGAGCGGTGATTTAGCAAGGGTGTTTACCCACCAGCTCCCATCCCTAGTTGGCTAACTCTGCATTTCTGGCTCAACTGTACTTGAACCAAGCACAACCTCTCGGCAAGAGAACACCTCCAGGCCTGAGCTGCAGGAAGTCTTCAGCAAGTAAAACAACTGGGAAGTAGCATCCTGCATAGGTTGGAGGGCAAGGGTAAGGTACTGACAGCAGCTGCTGTGCACGGCAAAGCAGTGCAGGAGCCAGGACTCAGAACCACTCATTTGGCTCCAATTCTTGGTCTCTGAACCAGGCAAATCACCTACGCTGATCACTACGTAGGCTCAGAAGTTACTAAGAGGAACAGCCTTGCTCAATCTTTCTCATGGTCTTTGTGCCAACCATGCTTCAGCCTGGTACAGGGGAAGAATTCTGAACCATTCTCTTGTCTGGTTCAGTTCAAGACTCGACACATCGCATGATTTATAAGAGGACCAGGGTACTTAATGAGCTTGATCTGTGCCTTAAGCGAATGACACGCCCCATGCTCAGATGCTATCAATTAAAAATAATCACAAGCTTTGTTTATTCTGGACAATTTGTTTGTGTTCTCCACAAAAGTTCTGTTAGCTCTCAGCCTCATTTTGGAGTTCAATTGCCCAGCCTAGTAAAGTTCATATAAATGTAAAATGATACTTGTCTGCCACTGATGCTCAAGATGAAGGCATTTTAAAAGTATTGTAAACAAAACTTTTCATCTTCTTGTAATTAAAAAATAAAACCCCATTTGGTCTTATTACGCTATAAGATAACAGAGTAATCAGTAAAATACATTCCCCAAGGACTCTAATAAAGAGAACAAATACATGATTATAATATGATTAATCCACATTAAAGATTTTCGTATTAAAGAAGGTCAGTGAGGCTCATTTGGTAGCATGCTTAACTTTGAGCCAAGAGGTCAAGGGCTGTTACTATTTGACATTTATAGACCTGGCAGCAGAATATGATGAAGTATTCGAGTGAGCAAACTGGACATGACCTAACAGCCAATAAAACAATGCTGGACACTTGCTCTGAGCATGGCGATCATTTAGTCATCCTAGCCTCACTTCGCATTGCAGGTGATTCAAATGTAAATGACAACTGCATCAAACTACCTCACTGGGTTCCTGTGAGGATAAGATGATCAAAAGACGGCGACTTAGAGGAGGAAGTGAAAGGACCTATCAAGGCCGGAGGGGAACAAACCTCTCTGACCGGAAGTCCTTAACCCTGCAGTTCTTTGAGTAGCTGGGTAGGCGGTAGTAGTCACTCACTCAGCTGCTCATGTCCTCAGTGAGTACTTCCTGAGTGCCAAACACTAAGAAGTGCTGAAGTTATGTTGGTGAGCAAAAATAGGCTGAGGACTACTTTTGCCTGCTTTTTTGAAGGGTACCTACCCTCAACAACGTCAAAATCTGGCAGGAAAAGACAACTGAGTGAAGGAATTACAGCTGTGAGAAACTGGTAAGAGCCGTCACAAAGGAGAATTTCAAGAGAACAAGAAAATGTACAGTTGGTGATTAAATCTGACTATGAAGGACGGGTTAGGAAGATTTCTCTGGGGCAATGACACATGAGCTAAAATCTGCAAGATGGGAGGAATTAACGTGACAAGAGGAATAAAGAAACAGGATTTCCATGGAAAGAAATACAAGGGCAAAGTCCCTGTGGTGGGAACGGTGACAAGACTGGGACAAAGCTAGAGCTCAGACTCCAAGACAGGCATGCCCAAGTCTGTGACACTAACAGACTTCAGCAGGGATTTCTGCCTTTAGCCTACACATATCCTCATCTGAGAGCAAATCCTATCGCTCCTGGAGGCCAGGCCTCACCGCTGTGCTGGCTCCATGATAAGGCTCCTCTGTGCAGTATGAGTTGTTTGAGGGTGAAGAGAAGACCTTATTTGCTTTGGCCTCCTCCAAACTTAGCAACATAACTGGCTCAATCTCCTTTTTCATTGAGATAAAATTCACGTAAGATAACAATATACAGGCTGAGCACGGTGGCCCATGCCTGTAATTCTAGCACTTTGGGAGGCCGAGGTAAGCGGATCACGAGGTCAAGAGATCAAGACCAACATGGTGAAACCACGTCTCTACTAAAAATACAAAAATTAGCTTGGTGTGGTGGTGCACGCCTGTAGTCCCAGCTACTCGGGAGGCTGAGGCAGGAGAATCGCTTGAGCCTGGGAGGTGGAGATTGCAGTGAGTTGAGATCCTGCCACTGCCCTCCAGCCTGGTGACAGAGCAAGAATCCGTTTCAAAAAAAAAAAAAAAAGAAGATAACATAATTTTCATCATTCTAAAGTGTAAAATTCAATGTGTTTTTTTGTATATTCACAAAGTTTTGCGATCATCACCACTATTTAATTCCATAACACTTTTAAGACTCCAAAAAAACACCCCATATCCAGTTACTCCTCATTCTCCCTGCCCTTGTCCCC
The DNA here is from genome assembly GCF_001604975.1 of Cebus imitator. Taxonomy (NCBI): domain Eukaryota; kingdom Metazoa; phylum Chordata; class Mammalia; order Primates; family Cebidae; genus Cebus; species Cebus imitator. The sequence continues at coordinate 1,771,477 of NW_016107561.1, forward strand.
TGACAACCACTAATATACATTCTGTCTGAAAGGATTTGCCTGTTTTGAACATTTTGTGTATATGTAATTAATATGTGGCCTTTTGTATCTGGCTTTTTTCTCCTAGCATAATGTTTTCAAGGTTTACCCATATTGTAGCACATATCAGTACTTCATTTTATGACTGAGTAATATTCCATTGTATAAATATACTGCATTTTGTTGATAGATATTTAGGCTGTTTCTACTTTTTGGCTATTTCTTAGTAGTGCTTCTATCTCTTGGAGGTGGATTCTGAACTCCTAATGGAATGATATGATATCCCACAGATGAGAGTCAATGCTACTGAATGTGTTGCACACAGGAAGATAGAAATAACCCAGAAGGACATCAAGGCCTGGAATAGAGAGGAAGGAGGACTGGGTTAAGTGAAAGTCTTTGGTCAGTGAAAGCGAGTGTGCAGAAGTAGGCAGATAACAGGGGAGGTAATTCAATGGCAGAAACCTCAAAGAGACAGAGTTTTCACAAGCAGGTGGAGTAGTAACTCTCTGAAACAGAGACTGTTTTTTAACTTCACCTCTTGTCCCAGAGGTTGGAGTGGGTAAAAATATAAATTGGCATCCACATGTGTGGGCCTGCTGTAACTGTCAGTACCACTGTAACTGCATTACGTCTTCTTGCACATTTAACATCGGTGGGTTTACTAATTATGATTTCTTTTTAAAATGTGTCCTTTTTATATGTGATAGCATTAAAAACACTTTTGTCAATAAGATTCCCTTAAAATATAACATAGAATACTAAATACACAAGATATTGAGAAAAGAGAAAATCAAGCAAATAAGTTAAATGCATTTTACATTAAGTCAAAATCCTATTAATAAATTTCTATCAAGATGCCCCTACTCAGGAAAAACAATACAACTAGAATGAATTCTAAAAGTGAATACGGTGAATGTAGACATATACCAGTTATCTACAGCTCACCTATGTTCCCTCAAGCACTATAAAGATGGAAATCTGGTATTGCAGCATGAGTTGGATCTCTCTGTGTATTTCCAAATGGCTAAGTCCACCAAAATAGGCATCAAATATGACACATGCCTATTTGAGTCCTGGAAGAAGATCTTTAAAAAAATGAAAATTGCTCTTACTCCTCTTGATTTATACATTCCCTTGTAGGCACCATTGTAGTTAATATGAGTAATGTAAACAAATATGAATTTATTTTCTCCCATAATGGTTGAAGACACAGTTCTACAAATTCGTTAATGCCCTGGACTTGCTCTTATTTCTGTCTGCTATCCATAGGATGGGTCTTTCATCATAATAGTCTCCATCTGCAACCTCATGGGCTAAGTTTCAAGCAAGAATATGAAGGAAGGGACAAGAAATCAGGGGAATTGCTCATATTAAGGGACAAAGATTTTTATAAAATCTGAGATTTTGATAAAAACTCCACTTTGACTGCATTGCCCAGAACGGTGACACACAATCATACCTAGCTGCAAAGGAGTCTGAAAAATATGTGGGTTTTTTTACAGCTGGGTACATTTCCGTCCCAAATAAAATTGGGATTCCATTGTTAAAAAAGATGTAAAAGTGAGTATTACATAGAAAACTAACAGTGTCTGCTGTAATTATATAATACAATCTCTCTCCTCCTCTTCTTTCTCCTCCTCCTCCCCCTTTTTCTTCTTCTCTCTCTCTCTCTCTCTCACACACACACACACACACACACATACATACACACTTGGATATGCCAATATATTTAAAACTGAATTATGAAAATATTAGAAGAAATACCTTTTCCCCTTTTGCATTTATGTATGAGTATTAAAAACCTGTTAAGGCTGGGTGCAGTGGGTCACACCTGTAATCCCAGCACCTTGAGAGGCCAAGACAGGTGGATTGCCTGTGGTCAGGAGTTCAAGACCAGCTGGGCCAACATAGTGAAAACCTGTCTCTACTAAAAATACAAAAACTTAGCTGGGCGTGGTGGTGGGTGCCTGTAATCCCAGCTACTTGGGAGGCTGAGAGGCTGAGGCAGGAGAATTGCTTTAACTTGGGAGGTAGAGGTTGCAGTGAGCCGAGATTATGCCATTGTACTCCAGCCTGAGCAATAAGAGCAAAACTCTGTCTAAAAAAAAAAACTGTCAAGAGGAACTCCGTTCAGATTATTAGTTTACTCTTGGTCTTGTGTTTCTCTTAACATATTTAAATATCTCCTGCCTTCCATATACAGAAAGTTAATCGAAATTTTCAAGGACTGAGATACCTGATTAAAGCAGAAGACCTTATTTAATCACATCAAATTATGCCCTTGGAAAACAAAAAAGGAGGTACAGAACAGAGGAGGACATATATGCAGTGTCAAATTAGTTCTATTTTCTCACGTCTTTATTCTTTACTCTTGTTCCACTTCCTAAATACATCTTCCCAGAAAAACTACCCTGTGCTCACTCTTCTGGGTTTCCTTCCTCATGGCGGCTCACATATTCATTCTCTTCCATTTTTGAGCCTTTTGAAATAATCATGAAAAATATTTGATCTCAAAGAGATGAATGGAAAGATTTCATATTCAGCCATCCCTATGAATCCCCTGGCCTTTACAGATTTAATACATTCCCAGAGCATTAGTAGAGAAATTTTTCACAATTTTATTATTTAAAATATTTATAGTTCTCAATTATGCAAGTAATGGGCAATTTAATTGCATTTATTATAGTTCTAATTCTTGCCAGTCAGCATGCTAACTATTTAGGCAGTTAGGAAATAGAAAGGATATACACGGTCAAGTTTATCTTTTAACTTCCTTTTGCTTCTGCAGAACCCTCAACTAGCCAGGTTCCAAGGATGAGTATCTATAACGCCACTCACACAGGACCACTGCCCATTGAACCCCAGGAAATGTAATTGATCTCCCTTGACCCATGGCAGCTGTGTGGCTTTGATTACTGCTGACAACCTGAGCTATATTTCTCTTTTCAAGGGAGGTTATCAAGACCTGGAAAATGCCTCCAAGGAGTATGAGGTCATGAATGGTGCAGAGAGGAAGCACAGCTTAGAAAAAGTCACAGCAGAATATGGGAAAATCTTGTTTCAAAAACAATAAATGATACTTAGGAATGTGAGATTCTTGACATCCACAAACTTCATAAAATCCTTGCTGGTTTCTGACTTGCAGAATGCCCAGCCTCAGTTGTTGATCTGCTTCTCAACTATCCATCACTGGGATCATTCCCCCAAGGTCTCCATGTGACCGCCTGGTCACCATTGTCCAGCTCTGACATCTACCTGGCGGGTCCTATAACTACAATTTCTCTATTGTTATCTATAGTCAGCTCCAAGGCCCTTGGTTATTCAGGCTTGGTAATTTATTAACAAACATGTATACTATAAGCCTCCTACTAAGTATTTTACAATTATTAAATAATTTAATCCTCCTAACAGCCCTATGAAGTAGATACCATTATCATTCCAATTTTTCAGATGAAAAATACAGAGAGGTTTGGTGATTTCCCAGCACCATCTAGCAGCAAAATATGGTTCTGTGATTGTACCCAGGCTTTTTGGCTCCAGGTTTTAATCACTAAGCAATCATAGCTCCGATTATTAGAGTAAAGACTCTCGTCCTTGGAGGTCAGGTAGCCAAATTGTACTGACGAAAAAATGTCTATGAAAGCCCCTGTGAAAGATAGTTGCTTCAGCTTTGGCTTGTATTCTTTTCTTAAGGACAAACTGCCCTTCAGATCTTTTATCTGAGTCACCAATGGTGAAACTAATCTCCTGTGGCTGGCTTTACGTCTAACCAAGAGGACACAAGTGGATGCTGAGATCTCTAAGTTGTGAGACTTCTGCCATTTCTCTTTCCTCGCTCATGGGGAACAAATGAGAGGACTGCAACGTGCTTCTCCATTTCCTTAGTGCTTCCTGGCAAAATCTGGACGCGACCCGGGGAGTTTTAATACCAAAGCTCTCATGGTTTGGTAGGGCACGCTCAAATATGCCAAAGGCAAAGGTGTTAATTTACTTGGAATGGAACAGAATGAATAACCAAAGGTAGCCTATAGGACGGCCTCTCAAAATAAGAGAGAAAAGACCCAGAGCCAAGGCACTTTGCACCCTTTTTCCATTCAACGATTAACTGCCCCCAGAAGTCCCCTTGTTCCTGTTTTTATTCTAATCCTGCATACCTGGCTTCCCTTACAAACCCGGTTTGAACTGAAAAGTATCTATTGACTTTGCACTGGGTAGGAGACACTGAGAATGCCACAGTGAGCTAGGCAGTCTTCCCAGTAAAGTCATCAACTCCAAATAATGGCATGGGTTCTAAAAAGACAAAATAAGAATGAAGCATGCCCTGGTATTTCCAGGAGGGTCAGGCAGCTGAGCCATGGGGCCAGTGGATGCTTTCAGAAAGCAACAAGCATCTGTTCTGAGCCACATTAAGGCAGAGGGTGTCCTGGGGCTCAGCATTTTCAGCAGAACCTTGTTTCCTATGTCAAAGCTAAACTGGGGCACCTGCCACACTAACTCAGCCTGAGAAAGCTCATTGACTACGCTCACGAAAATCTATTTATGTTTTACAGGTTGCTTAAATAGGTTTGTTGTTTCAATTTAAGGGACAAATACGGGATGATTCTAAGCCTTAAGCAGAAAAGCTAAGTGAAGGAAATCCCACTTTCTTTTCAACTTCCTGACTTCTTTTATAGTGAATTTTCTTGGAGGGCAGTAAGTGTGGGTCAGCTAGGGTTGTTCCTGGTCATTGCCGCTGGTCCCTGAACATGGATGGGTTCCACAGCTGCTGGTCCACTACAGCAAAGGAGATACGAAACAGTGACCCCTCTCATAGCAGAGAGCCCCGCTTGATGCAGAACTAGATGTTGCTTAGCTCCAATTCAGATTTTCTTTCTGTCTCCTGGGAAGAGTCCGTGGATATCTCTTCAACTTAAGCAATGCATTTATGCCATAGTGGGATGGTCACTAAATATCCATTTCTCAGTGCAAGAAAGAGTCAATCACAAGGTCTAAATCTGAACGGCATCAAGTCGTCAACCTTAGCTTTAGACACAGCCACTCTACTAATACTCTTTCTTTCACGTAAAATGCTTATTGTACCAGAAAGAAGAGTACCATCATTTGGGTGGTACTCATCACAGCTAGCTATGCTAAAGACTGGATAACAGGCACAGATAAAAAGAGATGACTTCTGAAATCATGGATGTTCTAGAGAAATAATAAAATAACTAAAGAGGAATGTTCAGAAAATGCTCGAGGAAACAGAGGAGGGAGAGTAGAATAGTACTCATGCTAGATACACACTCCCGAAAGTGAGGCTCCTAGGGCCAGGTTCATTTTTCTTTTTGGAAAACACCACAGGAGTGCAAGCAACACGTCATGTAGTAAGTCAGCGTCTGTCACCTTCTTTGCAGAGCAGCTACCTTTTGTTTCCCTGCAGCTTGACAAAATCACCAGGGTAAAACCACGGTGAGTGTTGACAATGAAGCCAAACCTTTGAATTGGGGTGTGGAGAAGGAGGCTGACTGTATCCTCTTAGGAACTGTGTCAACATTATGTATTGCCCATCTAACATCCATTTCCCCTCTCTTCAGCCTAACTGAACCCTGTCTGCTTGGGGAAGGCAATGCGCCTAGCCCCAGGGGAGATAACCACTCCCATGATACTGAGGTGACCATATGACACAGTGATGATTAATGAAATGGAAGCAGAAGAGATTGCTAGGGACCGTAGATAAACATCGGCTTTTCCCATCAGAAGCAATAATGTGAGGCTGGACACAGTGGCTCTTACATGTAATCACAGTAATTTGGGAGGCTGAGGCGAGAAGGATCACTTGAGATCAGGATTTTGAGGCTTCGGTGAGGTATGATTATGCCACTATACAACCTGGGTGACAGAGTAAGACCCTGTCTCTAAAAAAAAAAAAAAAAAAAAAAAGGGATGGCTTGAACACAGTTGTGATTACTGGAACTGCAGCAGCCATCTTGTCCCCATGAAACCACAACCAACACACTGAAGATGGCAGAAAGAGGGAAGATATTTAGATCTTGTTTTAAACAGTGCTGACGAGCCATACCAACTCTGAATAACCTAACTCTGGAACTGTGAGAAAACTGTTATTGACGGGAAAGCCTATTCTTAACTGACACAATAACCTCATAAGCATATATCAGGAGAGATGAGCACTACACCAACTCCTCTACCACTGTACTCTTACACCTACCTGTGCCCATGTACCTACCACAGAGAGCAGCCTAATTCAGTCAACAAAGACTCTTTGTTGGAATGAGAAGACGTGGATTCAAATTCCAGTCAAACTACTTAATAACAATGTAATACTGAGCACCTAACCTTTTTGCACCTCAATTTCTTCTATAAAAATCAAGAGAATGATATAAGAGTATATTTGCTGAACAACCTCCCCCAAAATTCTATTGCCTTGAAATCTCAATACATCAAAAAGTAGATAGGAATAGAAATCTCAATAAATAAAAATGCTGGTGAGCAGGGAATAAGTAGCAATTTGTTTATTGTTCTTCATCACGCAGTTTCAAAGTCACCTGATTTTTACCACTGCATTGTGGATTTCCAGAATATTCAGCCTTCTTGTTGCTTTGAGAATGGAGTACCGCTCAGTTACCTGACTCTCTGTATGGGAAACTGACAAGAGCTGTGTTCTGTGTTACATTTCTAGCAGCAAGAAGCTACAGTTTTTCTCTGCTCTAAGTTTACTCAAGTGGCCCACAGAGAAGGGATGTGACATATTGTTTATATAAAATCTCTCTGCATTTTTTCAAAAAAATAATGCTAACAATGTTGATGAAGATCCCCCTGCTATTTAACTCTTGCTACTTGTAAACCCACCCTCATGAGAAACAGCAGAGAAGAAAATTTCCCAGCATCATGTACAGATCCAAGCTGTGAATTTCCATCAGCTTTATGACAACTGAAACTATCAGATTCCCATATCTCAAGAATATATGAAATTCTTAGATCTTCTCTCACTTCTAAGATCTGCCTTGATTTTAAAAAGCTATTATGAAAATGTACCCATAGAAAATGTAAGAGGTGAGGCCAGGCACAGTGGCTCACACCTATAATCCCAAATCTGAGTGGCCAAAGCAGGAAGATCACTTGAGTCCGGAAGATCAAGACAAGCCTGGGCAAATTGGTGAAACCCTGTCTCTCAAAAACAAAACAAAAATTAGCTGGGTGTGATGGCACATGCCTATAGTTACAGCTAGTCGGGAGGCTGAGGTTGGAGAACCACCAAGGCCTGGAGGTTGAGGCTGCAGTGAGCCATGATCATGCTACTGTACTCCAGCCTGGGCAACAGACTGAGACTCTTATCTC
>NW_016107561.1:1779198-1843384 GCF_001604975.1 Cebus imitator
AAAAAATAGTATCTACAGTATACATAAGACGTAAGGACATCATGTGGTGGTATGTTTGTGGCTATTTTTAACTGAACAATAGATATTGTCACAGTGTTTGCCCTAACCAACTGGAATTTGCTATGGTAAGTAGGGCTGCTTGGGTAAAGCCTTTCCTTGAGCCATCTGACTGGGAAATTTTTTATATTCTTTATAAAACGGACAGCTATCTTTTCCCTTAACTATGTTTTGTTGAGCTTTCAACAACCCTATGAGAAATTCAGAGAAAGCATAGTCAGGCACTGGTGTTTCGATGTGAAATTTTAACGAAGGAATGCACCGTTCTGCTCCCCCATTCTATAGAACACCTCGTGTGGGTTGGCTTCATGAAGACTCAACCACCCAGTGAATGAAGGGCAGTGAGGTGTCCCCAGTAGGCCCATGATTAAAGATGAGTGGGAGCGTAAAAGAGCAAAGTCACACATCTTATAGTCTTCCACAGACTAATGTCCCAGCGGGAAGGAATCATTTTCTAATGAATTCATGTTCTCTTTATTGCTATGCTGTCAAGAGGCCATGTGGCACTAAGACCAAAACAAACAAACAAAAACAAATAAAATAAAATAAAAACCTCATTAAGAAGAGCATTTTACTTCCAGCAGTCTGAAGCTACTTTGTCAAATCTGAAACTCTCTCTAAGCCCTAGTGGCCTTGTTCTCAGAATAAGATTATACTAAGCAATATTTAATTTTCCTTCCTCTTCTAAGATTCTATAGTACAGCTCAACTATTTAGAGAAGACTTGTTTGTTTATAATCACAGTATTAAGGCTGCTTACTACTTAGGTTCAAACAGGATCTCATATGAGAGTTGCGTGACTTTTACCAGGTTATGTGACCCCTCTTAGCTATGGTTTTCTCATCTGTAAAATGGGGATATTAATTATGGCTCATAGAGCTACTAGGGAGATCGAAGTAAATCTCACCTGCAAGATTTAGGGCAAGGACTGCTATGCTAGTGACTTGATTCATGTGGATTATCTTCATTAGTCACAGGAGGAAATTTATGTTCACTTCTGTTGTGAGATTTAGATGGCATCGTGGACTTCCCTGATCAGAAAGATTTTCACTAGTCTTCTGCCGGGAATGTTACAAGTAAAGGTAGATGTCTGTGAATTTAAAATATCCTCTTTTAATATGTAAGAATTCCTGAAGGATGAACAAATAAGCTACTGAAGTGGTCCACTCCTTGACGTACATTATTTTATTATGTCTTCTGGCTAGTGGACAGTCGATGTGCTGAGAGCCAGCAAGTTGCAAGAGAAGAGGAATGAGGGGGAATTTATGTCATACCAATGCACTCAATGGCGTATCAGAGTGGGCAGCACTAGATCTGAGACAGTGGCAGGAAAAGGAGCAGCAGAGAGATAGAAGGACACCAAAGTGACTTTGTAAAAGGCTGGCCTTGTTTCCAGAAACATTAACCTATTGGCATCTTGGGGCAGGAACAAGGTTCTATTCATCTGTGACCCCTGAACCTAGCATGGTAATGAAAGCATGGGAGCTAGTCAAATGCCTTAATTTGGAGGTCAGAAAACAACAGCTCACTTCCTGCTTTTTGTAAATAAAGTTTTATTGGAACACAGCCAGGCTCATTCATTTATGTACGATCTGTGGCTGCGTTCATGCTCAGCAGTAGATATGAGTAGTTGTGACAGAGCCTGTATGGTCCTCAAAGCCTAAAATATTTATTTATTTTTTCTATCTGGCCCTTTACAGTTAAAGTCTGCCTTGTGTTAATCAAATGATAAATAAGTAAATGAATGAATTACTATAATTATAGATTAAAAAAAAACCAAAGAGAAAAATAATTTTTGTTTTAGGAAAAAAATGACAAGAATACATAACAGAAAGACAAAGTTGGAAACTCACTGTTCCTAAATAACGGACCACATTCAAATGTATTCTCTCTAGCACATACTTCCAGTGTTCTGCTTATATTTGAAACCTGCGGTCAAAGCACTCTGAGACTGGTGGATGTGGTAGGGGGTGGGCTGGTACAGGCATAATGGTCAGTGGTGAATATAACAACATCTTTTCCACGATTTTATTGTGACATCAAATTACAGAGCAAATAGAGTATCCTTCATTTACCCTCTCTCATTTCTTCATTGCCCATCCAAAGGAGGGATGGGAAGGGAGAATGGTAATTAGTAGCTTTGATGCACCTGCGGGGACAGGCAGCGTTTTGTAGACCAGGTGCACCTTTGTTAGGCATTAGTAAAGTCTACTCTACTTGAGCCCTTTGTCCTTGAACAGACTTGGGTCTAGCATCTATGCTACAAAATACTCATTTAGTTTAACCTACACTGGACTGTCAAGTTTCTCTCACTGAGCCAGGGAAAACAAACCAGAGATAACAAAGAAGCCATGTTACCTGCAGGTGCACTGCTGACCCTGTAATTGAGGGGAGTTTAAGAAGTGTTTTGGGATTCAACAGAAACCCAACAAACTGCCAGGGTGGACCACACATGTGCAATGCTCTGTGAATGAGAGTTTGGACCAACTATTAAGACCTGAGCTATTTGTCTCTAAAACAACCTCAAAGTGGGAAAAGACATTCCTTCAGAACCATTTACATTGGAAAATGGTGGGTGACCTCAAGTGACGGCTGGTTTATTTGGCCCCTTCATCTGCATTTCATATTGTCAAGATTTAATCAGACTTTTCAAGAGGAGTAATTTAAGATGCAAACCAGGATCCATTGTGCCCTTCTGTTGACTAGTACTGTAAGTATCACAACTCCTGTGGAAAAGGTAGAGGCAGGCAGGCCACGAAAAGCTGGGAGGTCTACCAGAGCCTGGGCAACAAATGATGGAAGAAAGATGCTATCTTATGGGAGGACAAAGCCACTGTCTTTGCCTCCAAGTTGATGTGAAGAGACCCAAATTGTAGGTACTTGGCTTCCTTTCTTGTTCTAAGATGGTCCTAGCTCAAAGAGAGAAACTGTTTATTTCATAAATAATTTCACATTTTTGGTACCAATTCTATTTCAAAGTTACTTTTGCTCCACTGTTAGAAGGGTTGACATGATTTGACATTCTCCATCTTGCATTTATTTAGTAAATCTCCTTTGAATGGCAAAAGCGTAAGTATGGTATTTCCAACCACTAACCTCTGGCCAGAAAGCCATCCCAGAAGATTCCCCTTCGAATTTGCTCTATTTTTCTCCTCATCAGCATCACTATCAAGACATTTATCAGCAACTTGTAATTCAGAGAGTAATATGAAGGGAAGGTCAGAGGCAAGTGTGCATGCACACATGCATGGGGGGACTTGCACACACAAGCGGGGGGCAGGTGTGAAAATATGACTTGCAGAGAGAATCCTAACAGCCAATGCTCAGAGAAGGAGCAATCAAGAAGACAGGCTTACCTTGTTAGAAGGTGGAAGGTTCCAAAGGACTTGGGAGTAAGGAGTGATTATGCAAGACCTTATATTCTGAGCTAAGAAATTTTTACTTTATTTTGTAGCACATAGAAAAGCACTGAAGGATTTGGAATGAAAGCGCATTTGGCCAAGATAGTTCATTAAAGTAACAGCGGACATTGAAATAAAACTGAACAAGAAAAATCCAGAGACAGGGAAAAGAAAGAAATAAGCCTCAACAGTTGGGGTGGAGTGAAGGGAGGGCAGAAGCAAATAGAGGTGCAAAATTGAGCGGAAGAGCTGGATTGCACAGAGTAAAGGAAGAATGTATGAAACTGAGATGGAAAGACAGAAGGGTCACAGATAACTTTGACATTTTGAGCACAGGTGACCGGAAGGAAGAATGCTGAAATGTAGCAGAAATGGAAAAGTCTGGAGAGAGACTCAGGTTTGAGAAAAAGATGTTGAGTTGGATTTTAGAGATGCAGAGTTTACTCTTTGTCCCCATCTGTTCCCTTCTAATCAGACACCAATTCCAATCATCCTTATGAAATAATGAAAGATGATTAAGCTTATCTTAGTGCTGTAGCACTGTGCCATTAATCTGCTGGCTAGAGACCAGGCCTCTCTTTTGCTTGATGTCAACGTCAGGGATCGTGGGACTCACTTGTTGACAGAGAATCAGAAAGCACAGTAATAGGGCACTCTTAGACGGGGGTCCTGCGTCCACAGAAGAAATGAGAGTGAAGGGATGAGGACATAGATTCCTCACTTGGTGTTGTTCCAGCCACATCACCACCTCCCTTATCCCAGGCTCCTCAAGCCTTCTTAGCAGCACCGAGAACTGGGGTGAGATAACGCCTGTCCTAGGTAGCATTTTCCTTGAATATAAATGATCACTTAACGCTATACAATGTCCTTATTTAAAATAGCAGAAACTAATTTATCTGATAGTATATACTTTAGAAGGAAAAAATAAAAAGGGAGTTAAGAAAAGAGAGAGTGGGAGGGAAAAAAGAAGAAAAACAGGAAGAAAAATAAGGAAGAAGAAAGCAAGGGAAAGAGAGGAACAACAGAAGGGAGAAATAGAGGGAAGGAAGGAAAGCACCAATCCTCAAAACAGAAGTTAGGAACTTCGAAAAAAAATTAGGTAAATCACTTTAATATCTCTGAATCTTTCTGTTGCTAAAGAGGCATGATGGAGCATTATTACTCATCTAAGAGAGATGGTATGAGGTAAAATGATACCAATTATGCAAAAACAGAAGTAATTGGGGAAAAAAAGTCTAACAACCTTAAAATGTGAATATTAAAAATATGGAATAATCAAGAGCCATCATGAAAATTAAAATAATAAATCACATTAAATATGACATTAGTGTCACATTATTGGCTTTTCCTCACACTAATATGGAACATATTCAAACACTGAATATTAATATCACCTATTAGAAAACCAATCATAATAAAAGTCAATGATGGTAGGTAATTAGGTATTAGTGAACCCAAGCCATGGCTGGCAAGAATAAGGACCTCTCGTTTGAAATTGCGAAAAGATATTTTCCTGTAGTTCCTCTCACCCTCAGAACCTTCTTGCAATGATAAGTGTATTTAATACCAGCTTTGAAGTGTATAGTTGACCCTGTGTGCCTTATCTGAATTTACCAAATAGTAAAATTAATTAAATAAACCATCAGGAGTGGCTCTTTGCTTCCCATTTCCATATTTTTCCCCACTTAAAAAAATGAACAAGCAAACAAACAACAGCAACAAAGCACCCTCCACCTAGCATACTGAGGTGATGAGGTGAAATCAATGTGTGGAAGCTCACTTCCATCACATGATAGTCTGATAACCTCTGGGCTTTGTTTACTTTGTTCATCATAAGAAATTAATATGAAAACTCAATTCTTTTTTCTTACTCATAGGTAAATTTTATAAATAGAAGTGAAGCCCTTTAGTGGTGGCCTAAATCAAAACTCTGGAAGTGATGAAGGTTTTTTCACTTTTAATGAACTAGACCCAGACAATTCTACAAAGTTTTCAAGAAGAACTTGTACAGGCAAAAAAGAAGCAAAGGAATCAGAGAAAATAAAGAAGAAATGGACATTTGGGGGTTAATGGAAGATCCTGGTGATTTCCCAGAAATCCCAATACAGTCCTTCTTGGAACTGCCATCCAACCCCATGGCTGGCAGAAATGAGTCCTTACAAACGTCCATAACACATGGACTCCATGAGACTTAGGGCTTTGGCTGGGAGGCCTTTTCTCCTTTGGCCAAGTCAGATTCACCATTAGAGACCTGGTCTATGTTCTACACAGCTCCAAGCGCCTGTTGAAGGGCTTAACAAGGCTAACTAAAAATACTCACTTGGCTGTGACATAACAAAATCATCAAATCCGAAAATGCAACTTTATATCTCCAGGATTATTTCTTACACAATTTTACTGCCATTAAATATTTTGCTTTTTAAAGGGCAGCACACAAAAGCAATTGCACTGATTGAGACAATGTTTGTGCCAAATTGTCTAGGAGGCCTCCTCGGTCCCACTTTTAAAGGTTAGAAGGATCGTCCAAACCTCAGAAGCAGGCAGGAGTCTTTGAGCTGCTCCAGCCCAGTAATCTGTCGCTTCCTTTCTATTCGTTATCGTAGAGTTTAACTGCCATTAACTCGTCTAGTTACCTCTACCTGTCTTCTTAGGTGCATCATCCAGTTCTCCTGTTGTTTCTGTTTTGATGAAGTCAGGTGCTATTTGAACCCCCCCGCCTCCAGGATATTTGGATCCACACACAGACACTGGTGTCATCTCCATCTTCCAAATGAATGAGATACATCAATGAAATATCATGGATTAGGAAGTGTGGTGATAGAGCTCTTACTGCTGAGCTCCAATTTTTCCAGTTCTCTGACTTAAATAAATCTGCTTTGCAAAAAGCTGAATTTATATGATCCATCAAATTAGGGATAGTTACATTTCTAAATGTCTGCTAAATAGTTAACTATTCAAATAGTTCTTTTCTGGTTGTATTTAAGATGTAAAAATTTTGAAATTTATAAATAAGTTGTATTCCTACAGGTTGTTTTAAATGCTTACTAAAAGTTGGAAATTTATTTTCCTCCCAAAATGGAAGCTAAGTTCTTCGGCTTTCTGTAATGGACAGGAATCAAGAGCAGGCCACAGATACCCATTTAATTCATGGAGCCTTGGTGTGGTCTACTTCCACCCTGCGTCTACACTTTAATTAAATGGTTACAGCACCTACTGTGTGCCAAGCACTAGTCTACATTCCGAGGGCTACAAAGTATCAGTTCTCAAGAGATTTAGATTCTAGTGGTGAGAGAAAAATGAATCAAGGGAACAATAAATATGCAACATTATTTAGATAGCAGTAATTGCCCTCCAAAAAAAATGAAAGTGGAGAATGTAATGGGGGATGAACTTGGATGGGTGAAGAGAGGGCACTGTATTTCATAGAGGGTTTGGAGAACATCCCATTGATAAGCTGACATTGACCTGAGACCTTAATGGCAGAAGGATCAGGAGGAAGGGACTCTGCCAGAACAGTCATCCCTCCTAGAATGAGTGACAGGGAGCATCAGTGAGATCCTTCATCATTCTCTTCCGGAAACAACTTGTATATCTGACTTAAGATCCTGAAGGAATCCCCAGAGTTCGTGGGCTGGGGCTGGAACGCTGTTGACCTGATCCTCAGAAACTTCCATGAACCCAAGCAGTGCTTGTCTCTCTCTCTTTTCCCCTTTACCATAAGAACATTCTTTTATCTTCCCATCAGTCTCTGTCCCATTTCCCACACAGAACCTTAAGCTTCACTGGTCTCTTTACTTTGTGGTTATCAATTTTGTTTTTCTGTTATTTATCCTGATTTTGCAAAACAAATTAGTACCAGGAACATCTCAGCCAACACAAAGCTCTCTACAGTAGACTGAGAAGAAACAGTTATATTATTGACTGATATATATTTAAGAGATAATTAATGGTATTGCTTCACCTTGCCCCAGGGCCAAGGAGAGAACTGAGCACACTCTTAATACCTTATCATCAATCACAAAATTTTAAAAGTTCTGAAAACCAAAATTGTTTGTCTTTTAATATAACTCATTGGTGGCAAAACAAAATCTAAACTGAAACGAGGCTATTTCACAGTAAAAATATTCACCTTTTTCTATTAAAATATTAACATATTTGATTATGAGGTTTCTACAGAACCCCCAGAGGAGTGCTAACAGAAAATATAAACCATACTACTTTTCCAAGGGAAATTCTACTTCTGAAAGGCATCAGGCTTCAACAGTTTCAGATGAGAGACTGTAAATCCTTCAGCTTTCTGTAATGGCTCCTAGACCTTCAACTTCACTCTTCCCTCTGCTTCCTTCTCTCCACACGTAAGATCATCCTGTATCTTCTCATCTTTAAATGACGCCCCCATGGGCATTGCCCCTCGTTTTCTTCTTCAGTAACAGTTTTACTTCGATCCATTGTTTATCAGAAATTCAAATTTAACTGGGTACCCTCTTATCTGCTAAATCTGGCAACCCTAGATTCTTGAAAGAGGCAACAGGGTGCCATGTCTCCACTCCCTCAACTGGGCCCACCCTTAACTTCTTAACTCACCAGAATCTGGCTAGTATCCGCACCTCTCCCACTTGATGGAACCACCAGTGATACTTTCGTGGCTAAGATCAATGGACGGTTTTCATCCTCCTGACTTGCCTAAATTCTTTGACCCTGTTGACCACTTCCTTCTTTCTGAAATGCACTCTTCTCTTGGTCTTCATGTCCTCACTGTCTCCAAGGCCTGCTCCTAATGAATGAATCTCCTCCCTGGACACCAGTTTTCCTCTGCTTTCTCCTTAAATCGTTTTGTTCCTCAGGGACTCATCCTTAATTCACTTTCACTTTACACAATGTTCTTGGGTGATGTTGGTCTATGGCTTTAATAACCAGAAAAGACTCCTAAATATTTGACTTTAACTTGATTAGCTAACTATCAGAATCTCCTGACACTTTCTTACACACATCTTAGACTGACTTAGTGGTTCATTCAACTAAGACAATTCACTAAACCTTTATTCACTATCTGGTGCTTGGTAATTAGCGTTGCTGATCCAGGAAATAAATATACAGGACACCCAATCATATTTGAATTTCAGGTAAATAATAGATAATATTTTCAGTACAAATATACATGAACTATTGCATGAGTCGTGCTTGAAAAATAATGTGATGTTTATCTGAAATTCAAATTTAACTGGGCATCTGGTGTGTAATATGTCAAACATATCCACTACTGTGATAGACACTTTCTATTAAGGGAGTAATAAATAATATGTTTTCTTTTCTAAGGCACTCATTGTATTTCAGGGAAATACATCAGCATAAAGACCTGAAATCCACATTCCAGACTAAAACATTTTGGTGTCTTTGCATCTTGGAGTTTTTCCTCTGTGTTGCTTTCTTTCCGTCCCTCCCTCCCTCCTTTCTTCCATGCCTCATTTGCACACACTGTTTCCCATGGCAGGAACTTCCACTTTCCCTTTTTAGCCTCCCCTTCCCCTTTTCCATCCCAACTCCCATATTCATTGGCTTACTCTTACTCTTTCTTAAGATACAACTCAGGTATTATTTCTTCCAAGAAGTCCTTTAAGATGCTTCTAGGTTGGGGTAGTTTAGTGAAACCTCCCCTCCACTAACAGCTTAAAACATCCCTGCACTTTGGGAAGCCATGGCAGGAAGATGGCTTGAGCCCAGGAGTTCAAGACCAGCCTAGGCAACAGGAAGATGCCGTCTCTAAAAAAAAAAAAAGAAAAAAAATTAAAAGTTAGCTGGGCATGGTGGCATGCACCTGTAGTCCCAGTTACCCAGGATGCCAAGGCTAGAGAATCGCTTGAGCCCAGAAGTTTGAGGCTGCAGTGAGCTACGACCACCCCCACTTACTCCAACCTGGTGACAGAGTGGGACCTGTCTCAAAAAAAAAAAAATCCCCAAGTTTTAGTACACAACACATGATTTTAGTACTTGTCAATTACCTCTGCCTGTATGGTCTGAGTTTGGGGTGTCTGGCTGCTGTGTTTTTGTAATTCCAGGACCTGGCTTAGAGGGTGGAACAAAAGAAGAGCTTGAAAAAAATATTTATGGAAGGAAGTGGGGAAAAAGAAGAGAAGAAAGATATCATTGAGAGAGAAAGGAGAGGGAGCAATGAAGAGGGGAAAGGAAGAAAAAGGAATGGAGAGAGAGAGATGGTGAAAGACGAAGAGAAGGAAGAAAGAAGAGAGGAATGAAAGCAGAAAGGATGGAGAATGGAGGAGAAGACCTCAGAGAGGTAGGAAGAGAGGGAAGAAAGGGGGATGAATAGAAACAGACAGAGGAGGAAGGGAGAAATGGAAGGCCAGGGGAAGAAAGTGGAATACACGATTAAACTTACATGAGCTTTTCAGAAACAGCAGAAAACCAAGTGACTTCAGGTTCAGCTCTATGCTAGCATTAACTTCTCACTTCACAGCCATCAGATGCATTTCTACATAACCCTTTTATGAGATATGACTGCATTCTAAGTCTTTCCTAAGTCTAAATGTATGATTTCTGCCAGCTTGGCTTTGTTTTCCTGACGCTCACTGTGAATTTTGATTAGTTAGGGAAACAGGTATTTCTCTCGTAATAGTTGAGCTGATTTGCTCCTCTCTCACTGTGCTGAACGCTTTTTTCTTTTCCTTTAATTATTTTCTCATTTGGAAAGATAGCAGGGGGAAAGGGGGAAAAATGTGATTTGAAAATGAGGTTTTCTGTCAGGGATCACAGAGGAGTCAGCCAGGGATCACAGATTACAGGAACTTTAAAAGAACAGATATTACGCAAAATAAATTAAACACTTTTCAAACTATTTTGTTCAGCTCTAACTCAATAGTAATTGATTTTCTAATGACTTGGTCAATATACCTATAGCACCACTTTTATTGTATAAGGGGAAAAAAATGAATAGGCCATTAGGCCCACCTCTGGAAGGAACATATTCTGTTGCTAACATTCTTACCATTTCAATGACTAAGACACAAAAATTGCAAGAGGTCTGATATTATAATGTAATTATTGGCTAAGCTATTACAGTTTCAGTGGTATTTTCATCAGCCCTGGGCCCAGCAATTCAGGATCACTCACTGACTCTGGGGTCCTGAATATCTCTATAGTACTTTTAGTGATTTCCATTGAAATCATAATGAAATTTCCCAAATGGTCTCTTAAAGTTTTACTGCTAGAAGTGGTTTGACCTTGGATGGTAACTTACTTTCTCTGGGTCTCACTTTCTTTATCTTTAAAGTGAAGGAGTTATATAAAACTATTTTTAAACACCCTCCCAACTTTAAAAGTTAGAAAGCCACATGGAGTAGCACATATGAATACAGAAGAAAATATAGAGCTAATGTATTACTGATGTAAGATGAACTATTGTTTAAGATCTTGCAGGTATAATATAGCTCAGGGCAAAGGTGGTGAAGTCTATTGCCTTTGCTAATAACCATGACATGTAATCTATTTTACTTAAAATCACCTCTACTAGGACATCACAGAAGAAAAACAGATGAATTATCACTTCATGGCCACTTTACTGATTATACACTGACAGCTGTCATCTCCTTGGATAAGGTCTTTACTTCTGGAATCTCAACATCTTAATTGTTGTCAATGTGGGACTGAAACAGAGCAGCTATTCAGACTCTCAAGTATCAGTTTTCAAAAACCACCAAAGATTTTGGCTCTTGTGACCCAGTAACCTTACAGAACAGACAGTCATTTATAAAACAAGTCTAAGAAATGTTATTTTATGCCTAATTAAGGAAAGTTTCTCTCTGGTGTTTTCAAGAAGAGAGACTCCAGAGGATACATGAAAGTTTACTTAAATAAATAATTTTAGGATTAAATAGATTCAGAACGAAGTTGGCTGAATTTACCTTTAGTGTAAGATATAAATTTCAGTAAGAGTGGATTTCTCTTTAATGGAAAGAGACCAAGAATAACTGGTGTGAAACAAATAAAATCATAATAATTCACAGAAAATTAATGGACCTATCCAGGGAGAACTTAATAATTTATGTCAGTGTGTATATCCATTCTCAAGAGGACACTAAAACAGGTCTCAGGGTAATCCTTAGACATTAATGTCAAGAACACGTAGGGAAATAAACAGATAAGTATGTCCCCATGGTTTGCTCCGATAATCTAGACCACACTGGATGCAATCAAGTCACTTAGTATTCATACAGTTTAAATATGATTGTGCCTCAGGCCTTCTCTGGGACACCATTTTGAAACAAAATCATTTATTTCCTGCTAAAGATAAATGGATATATTATATTTGCAGGAGAATTCTCTCCATGGTTTGAGTCCAAAAAATAATCATTTTGTTCCCAAACTCACTGACTTTCATTCTTTATGAGGTTAAAGTTCCATCTTGTTAAATTTAAAATTATTCAAGGCAAATTCTCTTGCCTTCAGGGTGTCTGCATGAACTTGAATCTGCCATGTGTAGACACCATGTTCTCTGCCCTCCTCTTGTACTTCGGATATCACTTCCCCACCCACTGTGTACATTTGGAAAGAATATACCTAGGATATAACTCTCAAGACCCCATTGATTACAGAACCTTCAGAACAGTCTCTGTAGCTGTCGCATCAATATTTTATTTGTCTCCTCGCCACTTGCATTTAGCAGTTTGATAATTTCCTGTTGTGATATTATCACACCTTCATGACGACTTGTCAAGAAAGAGATTTAGATTATGGAGAGAGGTCTTATTGTGTCTAATTAAAATCCAAAGTGTACACAAGCAAAGCTTTAAAAGGCCCTTGACTATTTGCCAAGATGCAACTAAGAGTGAATGCTAGGTCTATAAAGTTTATTTTACTGTTAGCCTAATCTTTTCAAGGAAAGACTCACATGCAGGCCAAAATCATTTTATTTTATATTTTAATTTAAAAAATGTACTGGTTACTATTTGGAAGATACTATAAAAATACATTATTTTCATAAGTATGTGCCCTGTCTCAGCTGTTAACATAGCACCCGGCACAGAATAGGAGCTCAATAAATGCTCATTGGCTAAGTGAATGAGCAAAGTAAAGAATTAATAAATGCCTTAGGATATGTAAAGGTTTGCATGATACAAACTTTGTCCTCAAGAAGCCTTCAAACTTAAGAGGTTTCATGCAGTTGATTAGAAATATTTTTAATTCAGCCTGGACAACATGGTGAGACCCCAACTCTACTAAAAAAAAAAAAATTATTAGCCAGGGATGGTGGTGCACACCTGTGGTCCCAACTACTCACAAGGCTGAGATAAGAGGATTGCTTAAACTCAGGGGAGTGTGGGAGGGTACAGTGAGCCAAGATTGCACCACTGCACTCCAGCTTGGGAGACAAAGTGAGACCCTGTCTCAAAAAAAAGAGAGAAATCTTTCTAATTCAAAGCCATAGTTTTCTTAAAAGGAAATAATATTGTATTTGTCTTGGACCTTTCCAGAAAAAAAATACAAATAACCAACTGTGTTACCTGAAGGCTATGCACTATGGATTAATGTCCATTAAGAACTGAGTTGAAGCCATGGTGCTAGGGCCAAGCCAACATGTCATTAAGAAGGTCACGGAGTTCCCCAAGCCTCCATTTCAAATGTGACTAAAAGCGTGAAATTTATGGAGTGTTATTAAACGGTCCCACACAGTTTTGAAAAATAAATGTTTTTGACAAAGTATAAGTACAAACCATTTACCAGATTTCCCATTTTCTAGAGAAAAATAGCTGAATTGTTTCCTGAGTTAATTAATGGCCCCTGTTTTAGATCAGAATTGAAGTAGAAAAGTATTAATTTTTTAAAAATACACTAAATGGAATGGATTTGGATTATGGAAGCCAATATACTATTATAATTCCTCTTATGACAGATAAATGACTTGGAAATGAAATGTTTCTGTCAACATGAAATTTTTCAATTGTTTTCAAACGGGGACGCACATCATATTTTGTTTCTGGGAAGCGCAGCAGAAAACACAAACTTTCCTGGAGATCAGTGATGCAAGGCTAAATACAAAGGGCTAAAAATGATAGGGACAAGGAAATCCAATTGTTTGTTGCTTATATGAAAGCCAGCAAAATATGGGCAACCTCATCCACTATGTCCCTGAATAGCATTAAATCCAAAAGGAACATCGCGTTAAAATGAAAATTCCTACTGGGAAGCAAATGCTGTTGTGAAAACCCTACTCTAAGGTTAGTTCAACCTGTGTTTGAAATTCTACTTCTTAACTCATGGAACTTGGGCAAGCTTTGACCCACTTGAGTCATGCAACTTCAACTAGAACAGTACCTTCTTCTCAGTGCTGCTATAATGATTGAAAATGCAGCATCTGGTTTACCGAAAGTACTCAATGCATCTCAGCCAACTCTGGCTCACTCTGATAGGGATTATAAGTTTCTTACTTACCAATTATATCCTTAAACATGTTTAGGGATTTTTCTGGAAATATGTGGGCTAAATATTTCTGAACACATATGGTTAAATTCTAGTTATTTTCATATACCTAGTGTTCAAATTTCAGCTTATTAAAATTTATTTCATGAATGAGAAGCTTTTTCTTCATCTCACTGAAACTAAGCTCCTACCTTCTGAAGATTTCAGATTCTTCCTTTTAGACTAAGGATTTCCTAGTTTTAGTTTTGTCCTTTTTTTCTGAATTTTAAGGAGAGAAGCACATGAAAATAAAAATCTAGAGTTCACCTGAAGTCTTCTTTGCTCTTATGTATTTGTAGTATATATCTGAATATATGTTTCTCCTTTCTTCTTTTCCCCCAGTCTCAGAGAACTTTTCAATCTCTTCATTTCTTGGCCAAATTTCTGTCTCCCTCCTCGAGAATCTAGGGCCTTTCCTAATTACTGACCACACCTTTCATGTATGTGTAAGTCTAACAATTATTCCTCCATGCCACTGATGAGAAATCATACGAATAGGTTTCCCACATGAAAGTGGTTCTTTCTTCAGATCCACCCATTTCTGTCTTTTTCCTAATCATTTGGAATTGAACTGTCTCATTCTTTCTCCTTCACCTACCAAAAGAACCTTTATATTAAAGGCGTATATATTACAGCTTCTCTGGGTCTGCTTCTTCAAATGCCAGAGGAAGAATCAATGAGTAATCATTCATTCCTTTCTAAATTTATTCATACAACAAATATTTACTGAGTGTCTCCTATGTGCTGGAGTCCTGCTCTCTTAAATTTTCAATTTTAAAGGGAAGATAAATATAATTTGTTCATTAAATAAGCATGATTTGTAGAGTTTAATCATAAGGCAATCCTATTTTTGCCTTCTAGCATCTCCTTCAGTTTATTGGATGGGAGCTGAGTCTTCCTCTGCTCCGGGGATATCCACTTTTTTTTAATGGTCAAAATGTAAACGTTATGAAAAATTGAGGAGCCTTTCATTGCCAGGTCTGTTGTAGGTAGAAAGCTGCTGCTAGGTAATGAGAAAGTGGAGAGAATTGTTTTTTTAACCATTTTTTTTCTCAATGTATACTTCTCCTCCTCAACTTGTGAATCTGCTGACATGAGGATATGGGGCAGCAAAGTCCTGTTGTGACTAGTACAGTCACAAGCTGGCAGTACACTTTCCCCTTTTAGTGGTTCAAAGTGCCCCCTTCTCTTTTTAGCATATTAAAGCTTCTTCAGAGGTTCCCCCTTCCAGCTAGGGACTTCTCATCTGGAATTCACCTTAGCGATACCAATGTCACCTTCTTTCGCTCTAGAAATCCAGGAGTCATTTCTAGCTTCTTTACACACCACATTCATTTACTCATCTGGGCAGCCTCCTTGTAGAGGATATAAATTCACCCTGTGCCTAATCTGTCTTATGTGAGGCTCATCTCTGGTCCTCAACACAGGAAACACTAACTCAAACTTTGCCCCAACGCCACTTCCTGCACTGATAACTCACTAAAGCCTTTCTTCTTAGAACAGCCAGACAAGGCTATCTCTCAACTTTTGGGGTTTTTTTAATCTTTTTTAGTTTTTTGAGACAGGTTCTCCTTCCGTCACCCAGGTTGCAGCTCAGTGGCACCCAACCATGGCTCACTGCAGCCTCAATCTCCTGGGCTCAGTCAATTCTCCCACCTGCACTCAACTTCCCGAGTAGATGGGACTACAGATGCTTGCCATCACACTCAGCTAATCTTTTTTTGGTTTTTGTTTTTTTGGTTTTGGTAAAATTGGGGTTTCAGCATGTTGCCTAGGCTGGTCTCAAACTCCGGAACTCAAGTGATCCACCCAGCTTGGCCTCCTAAAGTGCTGGGATTACAAGTATGAGCCACCATGCCTGGCCTCTATTTCTTAAGTGAAGTAAGATACCAATTCACAGTATTCCCTCCCCCAGTTGTGTGGGGCACAGTTTGTGCTCTCTCACTGGTCTCAGGAATGTGTCTCACTCCTAAGGTGGAAAAAGAAGTAACCTGCCTTCCCTTGGCTAGATAGTGGGTCTGTCACATGGCTGCGCTGTTAAATGTTTAACAAAGAGCTCTCTAAAAGTAACAGATATATACATGCATGAAGTTTTTTATAAATTTTGCTGATAAAAAGAGGTATAGCACACAACTCATAGTCAATAAATATGTAATACTCTATTGTAAATGCCACATGGTTAATTCTTATAGAATATTTATGTTTGTCAACCTTCTGTACCTGTAGCCAACCTATAGTTGGAACTGATAAACATGCATAATTCCAACATGAGTATTGGTCTGTATTTTCATTTTCAGTAATGAGTAATATGAAAGTGAAACAGTGAAAAATTACATAAAAATTTTACTTGTTCTCAATGATGTGACTGAGTTTTTATTATATTAGCTAGTTTTAGAGTACTAGAATATTTCTTGGATTTTTGTGCTATTCACAATGGTATAGCCTCTGACACAACACTAAGTTTAGTTGGCATTATTAATATTTTCTCAATTACTTTTTTAAGTTGAAATTATTAACAAATAATACATCAAACCCTATAGTGTGCCACTTTCTTGGTGTAAACACTTACATCATGACTAATTTCATGCACAATGTAATGTAACGTCTTCCCAAAAAGAGTTGGGAAGACATACAGTAAGTAACGTATCACTATGTATGTAGTATTTCTACCAATTGACTTAGGTTACTTCAAGAGCATAGATAATAACAAAACATAACAACATAATAAAGAAGTGATTAGTTTTGCATATTTATTACCTTTGCTTTTAGTATAACATGAATTATAAGTTTATAGAATTCAATTTGTTAAAAAATGTAACTCCAATGTCTACCTGAAAAAACAAACAAAAAAAAAAACCTTTCCCTAAGTTATCTCTTAATCTTCATTTTTCTGATTCTTTCATTTTCTCTTTGTGGATAGCGAACTTTTACAGTCAACCACATGACTCTCTAGTCCTACTTGGAAAGCTTCTGTCCTCTTGTTCACTTTGTAAAATAATATTTCCCTACTAAAACTTTCATTCTAACATCCTGCTACAAAAATAGATGAATAAGACATCTATCACTCAGATCGTGATAAGTGCTATGCTGAGGGTTTTTTTAAATGATGGTATGATAAAGAATGACAGATGAGGGTGACTATTTAGAATATGTTGTCAGAGAAGATCTCTCTAAAGACATGTCATTCAAGCTGAGACCTGATTTACAAGAAGCCAATTATGTAAAGATAAAGAGGAGTTTTCAGGAAAAGAGAACAACAGTGGACCCAAGAGGACCCAAGAGACCCAAGATCTGTTTTCCAATGTACTTTGAGTTTGGCGAATCCTGGAGTGAAAGAAGAAATCAGAAAGTTAGACAAGTTCACAGTATGCAGAGCCTTGTAGCTATTACAGGTAGTCTGGACTTGATTCTATGTCATGGATGCCCTTGGAGTGTTTAAAGCAAGGGAGTAACATAATCTAATTGACATTCTTCAATATTCTTCATGTGCTTGTTTAGAGATTGAGTTAGACGAAGGCAAGAGTGGAAAGCTAAGTGACTAGCTAGGATTCTCTTACATAAATTCAATCAAAAGATAATGACAAACTAGGTCACTGATGGTGGAGACGGGGTGGGGCGTGCACAAATTAGACATACGTTTCCGGGTGAAGCTGAAAGCAATTGCAAATGAATTCAGTGTGAGTTTGAGGAGAAAAGAAATGAGAATTATGCCCAGGTTTGAAATGTGAGCCATCCAGTGAATGATAGTATCATATAATTTGCTGAAATGTGGACAGCTGTGGACCACCTGTGGTTGGAACAGGTTTCAGTGGGAAAAACAAAACTGGACTTTCATACAGCTATGTAAATGCCAAGACTATGCCAAATGGAAATCACAAGTTGAGAGGGGCAAATATTAGGTCACACTATGTGAAACTGTCATTTGTGTAGACCAAAAATGATGCAATACTAGCAATTTGATACAATGTCCTTTAATATGCATTTGAAGCCCAGTGGAAAAGTCAGAGATATATAAAGATGCTATTCGCCTCATGAGAAGGTATTATCCATTTCATGAAGGTTACATAACCATTAGCTGTTGTGTAATTTATAAACATTATAGTGACTATAGCTTATTTGTAACACATTCATATATAGTCATACTTCTTGATATAACCAGTAACAATAACTATTGACACAACGTGTTGCAGTAACTATTCGTAACATATTCACATGTATTCATACCTCTTGAAATAACCAATCAGATTATGAGAATTCAACATGCATAAAGGGTTTCCTTTAATGCCTTACTTTGACTTCCAGGCATTTCTTCACATTTATGAAGACGAATTTAGAATTCAAATTCCTCAGTGGCAGCTAAGCACCATGAAACGAGAGTCACCACGCAGTCATCTTTGCAGTTTTATAAAATCTGGCATGCACTGCACTGAATTCTCTTCTGCGTACTGGTAGTCTGCCAGTTTATAGTGGAGATAATCTCATGCATCATTTGCAGTTGAAAAAAAATTTCTTATGTTTTTACTACTCTGTTTGGGTTTTATTTGCACTAAACTTTCACATATAAAGAATCACACATACTTTTAAACTGTTAAAGTGATTGTGTGTCATTAATCTTGGTGGTAAATAAGCTATCGATTTAGAAGAACTTTCCTTGTATAGTTTATTTCTTCTTCCTGAAATAAATTATCCTCTCAAAACAAAGGAAGACTATATAGTAATTTTGATCAGTGATATGATAGACTTCATTGGCGCACAAATAAATGCATAACTTAACACATAAAGGCAAGGGACATTATTATAATTGTCAGTATCATAACTCCAATACATTTAATCACTGATACATCTCAATTTTTTCCTTTAAAGTTTCTCTAGCATGTGCTCCTATCTTTCTCATCCCCCATGATTCCAGCACAGTTTCCTCTCCTCATGCCTGGATTACTGATCCTGCCCTCTGATGGGTTTCTCTACCACCCATCTTTCTTCTCTACAATCCTGCCACTCCAATCTTCCTGTTCTCATTGCCATTATCAGTGACAAATGACACCACATGCGTGGCTCACTACAGACTTCTCTGTAAGTGGGGCATAGAAATAACTGATTTGCAAAGGCATTCATCCCAATGTATATTAATCAATTAAGTGAAAAGCATTGTCCTATTCTCTAAGTTTCCGACCAGTAAGCAGAGAGCTTCCTTCTTTACCCAGTAGGACAAATTACCGTATTAGTGAAAATATTCCCAATCTGGAAACATATTAGACTTTGGACATTCTTGTGAATTATTTTAATGGAATAAATGTTAGAATTCACACAGGAAGTACTTGAGAGTTTAAAGATAAATGAGAAACACTAATTCCTTCATAATTAAAGTAAGTCATGAGTTTAATGGTTTTCAGATTTCAGTTCTCAATTTTATCTGAGGATAAGTAGCTTCAAATGCAGCAAAATAATCTTTTCTTTCTTGTCCTTTTTGTTCCTTTTCTTTCCTTATTCTCTTTTTATCACAGCCTTCCTTTTATTCCCCACCTGTGGAGACCAGTGAGTAGCAAGAGACTCTGGAAATATAACTGTTTTTTAATAGAAATGAATTTTACATTGTTCAAATGTAATACACTTAAAAGAATGAACATTAAAAATAATAATAGAACATTGAAATAAAACTAGAAGTTGCCATGATATGGTGGGTACATCACTGAGCTGGAAGTCAGATCATTTGAATTTTTGTTTTAGTCTTATGGGTAACTAGTTGCCTGACTTTGAACTAGTTAATTCATTTCTCTAGTTCAAAGTTTCCTCATCCGTAAGACAGGAGTGGTTAAAAAAGTCTTATCTGGAATTCAAATTTCATAGTTCCCTAATCTCTGACTTTCTGGCTAGAAGTCATTTTGCAGTAGTAAATTAAACAATGCTAGTAGTTTAGTGTTTTCTCACAATCCCAGTGGTAGGAATACAGTAATAATATGGGATAAGATTGGCTTTACTGAAATTAGTGGCATTCTCTATAACACTCCACTTTTAGCAATAAGGCATATCAAGATCTGTTTTGATTACTGTTTCTTCACTTTTATTTTCTAGCAGTAAATATAACTTTAGGCACTTCTGTATTGGCCTAGTGAGTCAATGCAGAGATACTGAGGTCTCTGCTTCTTCCCCATTTCAGGATATCCAACCATGTCCTGAGTAATTGAGGGTCCAACTTCTCTCTGTATCTAACCTGCTTCCTTCCCCTTGCACCGCTGATATTTATATGCTTTTCTAGGCTCCTAAGCATCCAAAGAGACATAAAATTATCTACTATTCTGTAACTCTATCTTCTATTCATTACCTACCAATTTAAAATTCCCACAAACACAAAGTGGAGAATACTGGAGCAAGTATTAATAACAACTATTAACAATATTGCCTGTCTCTTACCCACTCTGACAAGTTCTCAAGGATGGCTAGATATGCCTGAATCATTTCATAAATATGGACCATATGGCCTCAAAAAAGTTCCCAGTTAATTGAGATAACACTTAAGGAGCACTGAGATAGCCTTGAGATGAACATATGTTGATGCATTCATTCATTCATCATAACTGTTATTGTAGAAGGAAGTAAACAGGAATTGGAAAAAGTTCTGGATTTGAATAGTGATTAGCTGGAAAACCTTGAGAAATTTGCTCACCTCTCTGAAACACAATTTTATTATCTGTAAAAAAAGGGCCTAAAGTTAATCTCACAAGGTTAGGAAAATTAAATTAAATGAGCTAAAGTGTATTAAATGCCCAGCACAGTGCTTAATATGCAATAAGCATGCAAGTCAGATTTTTTTTTTCTTTTAACAAAATAGAGAAACAAATGAAAAGCTCCAGAAAGCTAACTCTGATCAACTTCTGGTTAACTCAAAGTTCAGAAGAAGTTGAGATGTATATGATCCAAGCCTTTAACAGTCATTTTAATAACCTCACAAATTACTCTTTGGCTCGGATTCTGGCTCTGCAATGGGTGAATCTTGGCATACTGAGATTTTTCCCAAGGTTGTTCTTATTCTTGCTTCATAATTAGAAGCTGCCATACCAAATTACTGCACAATTACAACACCTGAGTCTTTCTTGGAGCTCTTTCAATTAAAATACTATCTGGAATTGGGAAGGCTTAATTTTCCTCACCTTGTTGTTCCAAATCAATAATGGATTATTCGGCCCTATGTAGGGATGATGGTTCCAGATAAACACCTCACGAGTTTATCTCTAATCCACATGACTTTATTATGTCAGTAAGTGTTAAACTACTGAGTAGACATTATTTAAAGCTACTGAGTAGATATTATTTAAAATAATGATAAATTGAGAAGCACTTGATGGCTGGACTTTCTGAGTTAAATAATTGGTTGCATCAAGAGGTATGATTTACATAGATACTTGAAACATTTACTTGAATAATAGAAGACTGGTAATATTTTGCAAAATGCAAGCGTACTCAGTAGAGGCAGGAAATAATGAAATAAGGAAAGCTCATCCAATGCCAGCCCATTTTCTGAACAAACAAGCCCCATCTTTTAAGTCAGAAAGCACTAATGTCAAAGCAATCCATCCTCATGATCAGCAATTGTCTGGCCTTTATTGTGCACTGGTTTAGGGCAAAGTCATGTATTTTATGTGACTAATACCCTCAAGGCAAACAACATAGCTTTTAAGAATTTTCCCATTATTATTATCAGAAAACGTGGTTAATAAACATCCTAGCCAACTCTCTGACTTGTATCTCTGCTACTTATAAATGCAATGATGTACATACATATGTTTAAGTCTGTGTAACATGGGAAAGTGGGAAGGTACAGGAAATGAAATTGAAAATATCCCTTTTTTGCTCAGTAATAATGGTTCCCTGTTCTTTGAGAATAAAGCTTCCAAAGATCAGTTATATCAACTGTCTATACAATCTTAAAATATAACTGTATAACAAAAAAATACATAGGCTTAGGGAAAGCTGGCCCCAAGGAAAGCTGTGATCTCTTCTTCAAATGAATCTTAAGTGGAAGGCAAACACGTAAAGATATAAATAGCATTATTCTGCTATTTATGAAAGTAGGCTTGGTGTAGTTGAAAAATATGAAAGAGAATTTGAGGACCATGAAAGACTATGTATACACATACATACATATAAGTGATTATATATACATATAAGTGATATATATAATCATATAAGTGATTATATATACACATGTGATTATATATTATATACGCATATATAATTATATATGTATATAAATGATTATATATACATATAAGTGATTACACTATAATCATATAAGTGATTATATATACATATAAGTGATATATAGTCACTTATATGTGTGTACGTGTATATATATATATATATATATAATTTAATGTGTATACAAATATATACACATATTTTCTTCTGAAACTTTTGCAAGATTTTATGTATATAAAGAGTCTTCCATGAGTTTCAAAAATAATAAGAGAATAAATAGAACGAGATAAAGACATAAATGACTGTGCATTTTCCAGACCTGAAAAAAGACATGAATTCTCATATTAGAGGGAAAATAAACAATAAACAAATAAACAAATAAATTAACACCAAAATAAGATAAACAAATGCATATTCAGACATGGCAAAATGCAGTTACAACACATACATGTAAAATATGAAAATGTTTAAAGCTACCAGGAAAAACATTGCAAATATTTACCAAAAAATGTCAACATACACATAAGCATACAATGTTCATGGACTGGAGCACTCAATTTCAAAAAGTATCAATCATCATCAAATTAATCTATAAATTCAATGGAATTTCAATAAAAATCTAAAAAATTTCTTTTTGAAAAGTGCCAAAAAAGCTGGTTGCAGTGGTTCATGTCTATAATCTCAGCACTTCGAGAGCCCAACATAGGTGGATCACTTGAAGCCAGGAGTCTGAGACCATCCTGGGCAACAAAGTGAGACCCCATTGCTACTAAAAATAAAAATAGTAAATGCAGTTGTAGTCCAAGCTACTTGAGAGGCTGAAACTGGAGGATTGCTAGAGCCCAGGAGTTCCAGGATGCAGTGAGCTATGATGGTACCACTGCCCTACAGCCTGGCTGACAGAACAGTACCCTGTCTCTAAAAAGAAAAAGAAAAAAGGAAAAAGGTAAACAATTCTATAATTAACCTAGAAGAGAAAAGCTGAAGCATATTTAAATCAGTTTGAAGATAATAAATAAGATATATGGGGTTTTGCCCTTCCAGACATCAAGGCTATAAAACTACAGTCACTGAAAGTTTAAACCTGGAGTATATTTAGACAAAAAGAGGTCACAGAAACAGCATTGTCCATTTATAGAAACATGGCCCATCAAAGAATTCCGGCCAGGTGAGATTAATAACCTAAGTAGGTAGAGAAACATTTTAGCTTTTTTGCAAGAATCTATATGATTGATAGGATAATTTTACAAAATTGTGATAGAAAATGATTTTTGTTTTTAGGGTCTTCTTCTGCAGCCCAGGCTGGAGTGCAATGATGTAATCATAGCTCACTGCAGCCTCCATCTCTGGGTCTCAAGCAATCCTCCTGCCTCATCCTCTCAAGTAGCTGGGACTATAGGCATGCATCACCACACATGGCTAATTTTTAAAAGCTTTTTTGTAGAGATGGGGTCATGCTTTGTTGTCCAGGCTGTTCTTTAACTCCTGGCCTCAAGCAATCCTCCCACCTTCACCTCCCAAAGTGCTGGGATTACAGGTATGCATTATTGCATCTAGCCTTGGAAGGATCTGTGAAGACATGAATGGCAGAAACCATAAAGAAAAAGATCTGTACATTTTTTCCACAATAAAATTTAAAACATCATTAAAAATTCTGTCTCCATGGACAAAATAAAAGGAGCAGCTCCAGACTGGGAATAAATGTATTTTGGCAACACACACAATTATTATACCAAATATATAAAGAACTCCTACGCTGCAGATAGAAAAAAGATATTAACCTAGGAGAAAAAATGAGCAATAAACATGAAGGCAATTCATAGAAACCCAATGGACAGCAAGTGAGAAGATATTTAATCTTACTAGAAGTAAGGGAAATGTACTTTAAAGCAGCAGCGAGATGCTGTTTTACACTCAATCAACTGTAAAAATTAAAGTCTGAATATACAGTACCACTGTTGGATGCCAAAAACCAGGAACCCTGATACAATGCTGAGGAGCATGTAAACAAGCACAGCTACTCTGGTTAATAGCTTGGCTTTTATGAATACAGTTGGAGATGTACACGCTCTGTGAGCGTCAAGTACTCTTGTAGTTACATTCTGGCCTAGTGCAACTCTTAAAAATGTGTGCAAAGATGTTCCCTGTCATGCTACTTGTCCTAGTGAATGAGTGGAAGGCACTTTAGTATTTTTCCATAGAGATGAAATGAATTGATTAAATGTGACATATTCATAATATAGAACTGCATCAGTCAATTAAAATAAATGAACTAGAGACTATATGTATTAACACGAAAATAAAAAATAAAATGTGATGAAACAAGATGATGAATGACATTTGTGGTAAAATAATTATGAAAATTTTCATAAACATACAATTAATACAATATGTACTTTAACGGCAGGCTCTACATATGTAGTAAAAGCATAAAAACAGACAGGAATTATACAAACCAAATTAAAAAGAGTAGTTGTGTTTGAGGAGAAAACAAGAGAAATATGTCTAGGAGGGTTGTAAAAAAGGGATTTCAATGTTTCCTATTATGTTTTATTTCTTTTATTAACTATTCAATAAATTCATTCTAGGTGCTTTTTTTAAAAAAGTATTTATCTGTTTCTAAAATTTAACTATAATACAAGAACCAAAGAAAACTCTTAGCTATCCCTCTAGATTAACTGCATGCAAAATATGTAGCGTTTTCTTACAATTTTAGAGGGTTGCTAACATTGTAAAAACTATCCATTCATACTTAGGATCCCCTGGTTAGAGGTTTTATAGACCTCACCCCCAAGGGTCTTCTATCAATTTCTTTTACTATAGCACTGTTGGTGGTCTTTATTCACCACCAGTTTAAGTGATTATTAAACCGTTTTCAGCAGAACTTTGTTTCAAAGCAAATCAAAATACAATCTAACATTGTAGGGCAGAGAAAAGACAACTTATTCTATATAAAGCAGTTATGGATAAATTGTTCTGGGTAAATTGGCTTCCCACTTACTCCAGAAATTGTCCCTGAAACCTCTAACATAATACTAGGGCTATAAGATTTGAAAACCACTATTTTAATATCTTACACTGAAAGGCAAGCCATGATGAAGAGCTCAGCCAATCAGCAAACTATCTTATTCTGCTCAGGTTTCCAACATTAACAAGCTCAACAGTGAAATAAAATGAAGAAAAACAAAATGCCAATGTTTTGTTTGTTTTGTTTTGTTTTGAGTGACTTATGAATATTATAAAAGCACTGAGCAATTTTTAAACATGACTTAGGAATAGACAATTGAACCAAGTAACTTGTGGTGGAAGGCATCAGCAAATGTACTGAATGTGTGTCTATATGCATACCATTAAGTCTAACAAAAACCTCACTACATTTACAGTTAAAACTTAAGACAGGCTGGGCACAGTGGCTTATGCCTGTAATCCGAGGCAGGCGAATCACAAGGTCAGGAGTTTGAGACCAGTCTGGCCAACGTAGTGAAACCCCATCTCTACTAATAACACAAAAAATTAGCCAGGAGTGGTGGTGAGCGCCTGTAATCCCAGCTACTCGGAAGGCTGAGATGGGAGAATCACTTCAACCTGGGAGGCGGAGGTTATAGTGAGCTGAAATCAGGCCACTGCACTCCAGCCCAGGTGACATTGCGAGACTCTGACTAAAACAAACAAACAAAAAAAACTAAGACAATATTAAAATACTTGCTTCATTTTCTTTTGACCCCAGGAAGCTCAGAGCCTGACTATAAAAATTGTAATAAATTACACTGAGTCTCTTGGTTACCACCCTACCTTATGCTTTTTTGCTTATTTTTTGCCTGTGTTCTGACTTTTCGTCACAACTAACAAAGGATGGAAAGGACTTCTTCAAGGAGAACTACAAACCACTGCTCAAAGAAATAAGAGAGGACACAAACAGATGGGAAAACATTCCATGCCCATGGTTAGGAAGAATCAATATTGTGAAAATGGCCATACTACCCAAAGTAATTTATAGACTCAATGCTATTCCCATCAAGCTACCTATGACCCTCTTCACAGAACTGGAAAAAACCACCTTAAACTTCATATGGAACCAAAAGAGAGCTGACATAGCCAAGACAATCCTAAGCAAAGAGAACAAAGCTGGAGGCATCACGCTACCTGAGTTCAAACTATACTACAAGCCTACAGTAATCAAAACAGCATGGTACTGGTACCAAAACAGAGATATAGACCAATGGAACAGAACAGAGACCTTGGAGGCAATGCCACACATCTACAACCATCTAATCTTTGACAAACCTAATGAACACAAGCAATTGTGGAAAGGATTCCCTGTTTAATAAATGGTGTTGGGATAACCGGCTAGTCATGTACAGAAAACAGAAACTGGGCCCCTTCCTGACACCTTATATTAAAATTAACTCCAGATGGATGAAAGACTTAAACATAAGACCCAACACCATAAAAACCCTAGAAGAAAATCTAGGCAAAACCATTCAGGACATAGGTATAGGCAAGGAC
Source organism: Cebus imitator (assembly GCF_001604975.1). NCBI lineage: Eukaryota > Metazoa > Chordata > Mammalia > Primates > Cebidae > Cebus > Cebus imitator. Next base: position 1,805,828 of record NW_016107561.1, read on the forward strand.
TTCATGACCAAAACACCAAAAGCATTGGCAACAAAAGCCAAAATAGACAAATGGGATTTAATTAAATTCCAGAGCTTTTGTACAGCAAAAGAAACAATCATTAGAGTGAACTGGCAACCAATAGAATGGGAAAAAATTTTTGCAATCTACCCATCTGACAAAGGGCTAATATCCAGAATCTACAAAGAGCTAAAACAGATTTACAAGAGAAACAAACGAACAAACCCATTCAAAAGTGGGCGAAAGATATGAACAGACACTTTTCAAAAGAAGATATATATGAGGCCAACAAACATATTTAAAAATGCTCATCATCACTGGTCATTAGAGAATTGCAAATCAAAACCACACTGAGATACCACCTCACGCCAGTTAGAATGGCGATCATTAAAAAATCTGGAGACAACAGATGCTGGAGAGGATGCGGAGAAATAGGAACGCTTTTACACTGTTGGTGGGAGTGTAAATTAGTTCAACCATTGTGGAAGACAGTCTGGCAATTCCTCAAGGACCTAGAATAGAAATTCCATTTGACCCAGCAATCCCATTACTGGGTATATAGCCAAAGGATTATAAATCATTCTATTATAAAGACACATGCACACGAATGTTAATTGTGGCACTGTTTACAATAGCAACGACCTGGAACCAACCCTAATGCCCATCAATGATAGACTGGACAAGGAAAATGTGGCACATATACACCATAGAATACTATGAAGCCATAAAAAATGATGAGTTCATGTCCTTTGTAGGGATATGGATGAATTTGGAAATCATCATTCTTAGCAAACTGATACAAGAACAGAAAATCAAATATCACATGTTCTCACTCATAGGCGAGTGTTGAACAATGAGAACACATGGACACAGAGAGTGGAGCATCACATACTGGGGTCTATTTGGGGGAACTAGGGAAGGGGCAGCGGTGGGTAGGGAGGTTGGGAAGGGATAACATTGGGAGAAATGCCAGATATAAGTGACCGGGGTATGAAGGCAGCAAACCACATTGCCATGTATGTACCTATGCAACAATCCTGCATGATCTGCACATGTAAAGTACAATAAAAAATATAAATATAAAAAAAAAAACTAGGTGTTCTTATTGTAAAGTGCTTCAAATTCTTTTTAGAAAGGGATGTGAGTATAAATAAACAAAGAAGAAGACATCTTATTTTCACTAAATACAAAATTTTCATTCTAATCTCAGTCTTATAGCTGTTTTATAAATACCTGTGAATTTGCCATGTGCTTCTTCAATTGCATCCACTGTATTTTTTTGGTGATACATATTTTTAATGACATTCCAATTTTTATTTTTCTGTTAGATAAACTGATGACAACATTGGTCACTAAAACACAGAAAGTATAATATAATTGGGCAGTAAGCTCCAGAAGGAGATTTAAAGCTCCTTAACCTCTCAATCAGCTCACCATCACTGGCTCTTATTTACATTAAACATCAATGTGAAAATGTCAATTGGAGTATGTCTTCTTCTTTATAAATGTAATGAAGATCAGGCTCACATTTTTCAATGCTAAAATGTGGATTCCGGTTTTACTTCTCTTTCAAATTTAGAACTAAAGAGTATACAATAAGCACACATCCTGTAAGAGCTCAATAATGAAGGATGAACAAAATTTTAAGCCAATGAATGACTTCAAGTAATCATAGTGGCTTCATTCCCAATTTATACCAAGTAGTCCATTCTTGGTTTCTGATCTTTCTTAATAATGGAAATGTAAACTTATTGAGCCACAGAGTCAATCATCTAACTTCATTATGAAATTCCAAGGTATATATACTAAATAGTTTCATCTTGGCATGCAATTTCTCTTTTTCTAAAAACCAGATGAGTGATTTTAGGCTGCAATCAGCAAAACAGAGGTCAGAAATTTTTAGAATTAATTTGCATTTCATTATGAAATGGTTCCAGGTGCAAGAATTAAAATGCCTCATTTTGCTTCACAACCTTTATTTAAAATTCCATTTCTATTTTCATTCCTGCAGAAATGACATCCTACACTCATTTATGTTTTGTTTGTTTGAGGAAAAAGAAAGTCTGAACTCAGTCTACTGGGACCTAATTATCGGAACCTAATTCTAATTACAGTCTTTTAAATCAACGCTGTAGGCTTTCCTCTTCTCTACTTCTTTTTAAAAAAAGGTCCATTTATATTGTTCAGAACGCTTTCCACATTAGACACCTCTATTTATAGATACGATCTACCAAGGGTTTTGTAGCTATGTAATCTCAGTTTGCCAAACAACTTCATGCTCATTTGAACTAAGGAATTTCTGTGTAATTTAAACATACAGGATAAGAGATGCAAATATAAAACATACACAATCTAGACTTTTTTTTTATTGAGATAAAACATAACATTTTTCCCTAAAATCTATTTTTACAAGAGATATAAGGAGACCTACTAATAGAACATGTTGACTACAGATGTTTAAATAAAATGCACAACGCTTGATCATTATTATTAAGCTGTCAGAAGTCTGCTGTCAAAATGGTATTTTCCTACTAACCTTTGAACTGGTAACAAGAATAGGCAATAAATTCAACTAGCAACTTTACAGCACATGTAAAGATAATTACTTTCAATTTTCCATTTTATTGTTTTTATATTCTCGTTTTATAACATGGCTATTGCTCTTGTAAGTTAATAAATATTTAATCCGAAGGCTCTAATTTTTTTCTCACTATCTGTTCATTTATTAAATATTAACACTTAATTTTTACTCATCTCTAGTGAGTAAATATGTTATCATCTCAAATATTAAGCAAATGAAAATAGAATCTCTCCTACCAGGAACCATTCTAATGGCACAATTCATACCAGACATATGCTCTATTCACATATATTCTGTGGCAAGCAAGGTTTAGAGGTTTGTGTTGTGTTGTAGTATGTGTTTTTTCTCTCCCCCAAGGAAGTTCTAAAAAACTTTTTAAAGATAATGGCATTACAAATGACCTAGAAAAAGCATAACTACCTGGAGGGTTGTTAAAGAATACTGATTGCTGGGCTCTGCCTTCACAGTGTTCTTACTCAGTAGGCTGGGGGAAAGGGAGCCTGAGGGTCTGCATTCCTAAGACTTTCCCAAGTGATATGGAATCTGATGGTCCAGCCACCACATAGTTGAAAACCAATGAGTTTATGAATGCCTTTTATAGTTTAATTGGATTGTTTTGTTTTCCATATGACAATTTCATCTCAAGATACTAGTGTTCCCTACAATATATTTTGAGAAATGTGTTTTATGGTCCTCTGGCTGAAAGAAAACCTTAGGTTGAAAAATACTGGGGAAACAAATGAGGACAAAAGTGATCCCTTCACTTCTTATATGACAGTTTAAACTGTGAGACCTCTAAAATTGAAAAAAATATGAAATATAGTTTATGAAGGTATTTATCTTCTCATTGCAATTACGATAAAAAATAATATTGAAATTGCTTCTCACATATACGTATACTATTTTTAATGCAGAAGAATCAGAGTAACAAATAAATGACACAATTTCCTTGTGGACCTAAAGAAACGTCAAATTCCTTAGGTCCATAATGTATATTTATTTAAAAAAAAAAAAAAACAAAGAAACAAACAACAACAAAAAAAACCCTTCGCTTTTATAATTTTATAATCAGGGGCTTTCCTAGGAGAAGAAAGAATAAGAAAAAAAAAAATTAAGCCTTCTCGACTTAAAAGATCCTGAATTTCTTTTTTCTTGGTAGAAATCTTTGAAGCATACATCAGCTCTTTGGGCTTTGCTGTTAAGGTGTGTGAAAATTTGTTTATCTAAAGATATTTATGTTAGTGAACACCTAGCAGTGCTGTAAATTGATACCACTGAAGAATGGCAAAAATGGTAAAAATGAATAATATTCATAATGCTTTGATTCTCCCAAGATAATTTATTATAATTAAATAATTTTTTTAAAATGACCAGAAACAGTGTTTCTGATACAACCTGTAAGTTTTTTTTTTAATTTAAACAAGTTAAATGTCTCCAAACAAGGAAATAGTTAATAAATTATAGATATTAAATGAATGGATCAGTGTGTCAAGACAAAACAGGAAAGTTATGAAGGATATGACAACATGGGAGGCATTTACATAATAATGCTGTATTCAAAAATAAGCCTCAGGCTGTGCACGGTGGCTCATGCCTGTAATCCCAGCACATTGGGAGGCCAAGGCTAGAGGATCGTTTGAGCCCAGGAGTTTGAGGCAAACCTAGGTAACATAACAAGACATCTTCTTTACAGAAACTAAAATATACAAAAAAAAAAAAAAAATTAGCCAGGCATGGTGGCATGTGCCTGAGTCCCAGCTACTTGGGAGGCTGAGGCAGGAGGATTGATTGAGACTAAGAGACTGCAGTGAACTGTGATTGCACCACTTACTCCAGCCTGAGCAACAGAATAAGACCCTACCTATTTAAAAAAACAAAGTAGGCCTCACAATTAATTCTTTGCTCAGGTAACACTACAAAAACAAGAAGAGCCAGAAAGAAAGGGCAACAGTTGAATTTTGATACTGAGAATATGGATGATTTTGATTTTTTAATTTAAAAAAATATGTCAATGTTATTTTAACAATATGCAAACATTTTTTAATGTCCCTATCAAAATGTTAATTCCCCACAAGAAAAGTATCATCTTAATTTTCTGGCAGATTACTTTAATAGCAGAAAGCCCAGAGCATGGTAGAAGCCTCTAGAAACACACTAGCGGGAGAGTTACTGAAGAAAAAGGAGGCTGGAAGCTTCCATAACTTAATTTTCTTCAGAATGTCTTAAATAAGAACTCACTGGATACACACAGTTGGCCCAAGCTGGAAAATGTTCAAGAGTGGGGAGATGAATACTCTGTTCCAGAGACAGCTGAAATTTAAAAAATAATAATCATCCCTCTCTGTTCTCTTCTGCCTGCACCTTTGGCTACATGTCAGTTGTCATCTTACATTTCTATATCTCTATTACTTGAGTAGTTCCCTCTTGAGTCTAAAGCATGTAAAGGTTTTTGTCCACTTGAAACGAACGATCACTTTGGGACCTGGCATTTCAATTACTTTTCCTTATTTCCCTTCATGTTAGAATAAGCTAAAGGTAAGAGAAATATATTCAACTGTTTTTCTTAGCAGATGCAATTTTAGACCATTTTGTCTTTCTTTAACTGCAACCAGGTTAAATTTTTAATAATACAATCAATTTTCCCTTTTTTAAAGACACAGAATTTATCAAATCAAATTTAAAAACTCTTTTGATGTAATTAAAAATTAGCATGAGATTGGGGATCTTGCTGATTACAAACAATATTTGTCTTCCAATATTTTTATTGAAAAGGCTTAGGATTTTGAAGTTTGGATATAGAGGCTCCAAGTTTGTTGCTTACTGAACAAAGAACAAGTTTTTTTTTTCCTTTCCTTATTATATCATCTTTACATAGATTTCTTTTAATATTCAGAAATATAACTACATTCACTACAAAATACTAACTTTAATTTAAAACAGCTGCCTTAAATTTCTGACCCCCCCAAAGAATAATTTAAAAGTACAGAACATTTTTACAGTTATTTAAAAACTGATGTGTGGTACAATTATAAAGTCGACCTAAAAAGCAAGTCTCAGCATATTCTTAATCAGAGTAAAATGTGATTCTTTCCAAGAAATACACTGTTGAATTTCTTTCTGCCTTTGATAGTAAAGCAGCTGTGAACAAATTAAACTTTGGGATTTTTAACTTTTCTCTCATTACTCACTTTAGCCTTCTCTTTTTTTCCTGTTCTGCAGTTACTATAATTGAATCCAATATATTTTTGAGGTCACACAATTACATGTCACATTGTTTACACTAGGTTTAATCTTGAGGGCAATGTTTTTGCAACCTCCACTTCATAGAAGGATCCCAGTAGGGGCTCCCTTCATTGGTGAGCAGAGTCATGGAAGGCCTACTATGTGCTGGCTCTAAGTTGTCTAATATCTCATTGGAAAAGGAGGAGATAACATGCAGATATATATACTTGTAAGGCCTTGATGAAAAAGTGGAGTTGAGAGACCATTCATATTACTCACAACTCAGCCATCAATTTGGTATCAAATCAATCTCCAGAGAGTTTTGAATTCCACTCCTGTGAGGATTAAGACTTTGATTTGGCTTATGGAGAGATAATCAATAAGAAATAGAGTAATAGAACCAAGGGAAAGCATTTCTCCAACACTAGGTGCTATATAAACTAGACAATCTTTACACAGGGATGGACAGAGGGGCATACCTGGGTCTATACAAAAAGCCAAAACACACGTGCTGACAAATACAGCTAAGTTCACAGGAACAATAGGGCAAGAGGCTTCGACGTGGAGCTACCTCACAGAAAACTGGACAGATGGCCAATACACACAAGGCCTTTAAAATACATGGCTGTAGCAGCATCCAGTGCTTACCTAAGTAGGAAGGGGGATGGAGGAATCCAGCAATAGTAAAAAAGGCTGAAAATCTTTAAAGAATAAGAAGCACAATCATGAAGTCCATGTTGGTCGTTGTTTTATGAAGAATAAAAAAATTCTTAATCTACTTCTCATGCTTGTATTCTGTGCAGTCATATATTCACATAAAGTCAAGCTCACATCTGGAAATTTAAAACCAAATACATCTAAATGCATCTATTAAAATTATTTATTAATTACCCAAAGTTTCCAAAAAATCATTATAAAGAAAGGAGAGTGGTTAGTTCATGTAAACAAATCGGACAATAAAAACGTAAGCAAAACACAATGAATGGATGCGCTAACTGCTATTTCTTATAGCCTGCAACATTTGCATCCACTAGTCTCCCCTCCCCAACAGATTCATTATACGGGATTGTGAAGGCATTTGCAAAATATAAAGTGCTATAAAAATACTGGATAATAATGATCATTCATCTTGCCTTCCATTTCTATGGTATTTATTTATATTACTCTAAATTTGAGCTTTAGTTGCTCCCAAATGAGTCTGTGGGTCCATGTTTCTTTCTCTACCTCTTGCAGCAATACAATCAGAGAATGTCAGGCAAGTCTGCGCTGGAGGGAGGCAACATTTGCCCGCAGCGGAGTTTATACAGTGCAGATCAAATGATGCACAGCACAGCTGGCTTTCCTGATCAATCTCAGTGGGCACTGTCTTATTTCTTCCATTTGGTAAAAACTGATGGAGTGAGAAAGCCCTCCGAGTTGGTCAGTTCTGCCACCAACTCATAGCAACTTTCTATAAGAGCAATATATTGCCATGGTGCCTTTCAAAACTTTTTCTTATGGGTTTTAAATGTCTGTTTTCCAACACAGGTTTCCACCATAGGTTTACATGGTGATATTATTTCACCCTCATTGTTCATCTTGCTTTTGCTTTGCTCTTGTCTATTTAACAGACTGCTGAACTGGAGACTCCTAGATTTTTTAAGAGAATGGTTCTACCTGCACATCATACAATTTTATGTGTCACCACTAAATAAGCAGATGGTCACTTGTCTCCTGCATCTGAATTCTGTGGGAATTCTCAAGGCAGGGAACACCCAGCTTTACAAAGAAAAAGGAGGTGGGAGATGGTATCAGAAAACAAATAAATGAAGAAATAACAGGAAGACATTAAGGTAGCTGAATAGAAAGTAAATCAACTTAACTGTGTACTACCATGAATTCCTAACGGGCTCCCTCCCTCCCTCCCTCCCTTCCTTCCTTCCTTTCCTGCACCTCTCTTCTCCTCCCCTCTCCCCTCCCCTTCCCTCCCCTCTCCCCTCCCCTNCTCCCCTCTCCCCTCCCCTCCCCTCCCCTCCTCTCTCCTCTCCTCTCCTTTACTTCCTTCTCTCATATCAACACTATATCAGATTTTATAGCTTTACGTATCTTTTTAAAATGTTTCCTGTATATTCAACAATTCATTTGATCACCAGATTAAATGGTTGTTTATTATGCAAGAATGACTAATTTCTAATAATGAATTGAATAACCATTAAAAATGTTCTTTTTAATAGACTGATTTACCAATCAGTGTAATCACTGTATTAACGGGCTAAAGAAAAAACAAGATCCTATCAATCGATGCAGGAAAAGATTTGACAAAATTCGACATCTATTCATAATTTTTTAAAAAACTCAAAAAACTATAGAGGACAACTTCTTCAACTTGATACAGTATACCTATAAAAAACCTACAGCTAACATCATGCTTATTGGTGAAAGACTGAATAGTTTTCCCTAAGATTGAAATAAGGTAAAGATGCCAGTTCTCACCGTTCATGGCATATACAATAAAAAGCATACAGATCAAAAAGGAATAAATTGGCTGGGCACGGTGTCTCATGCCTATAATCCCAGTACTTTGGGAGGCCAGGGGTGGGTGGTTCACCTGAGGCCAGGAGTTCTAGACCAGCCTGGTCAACATGGTAAACTCTTGTCTCTACTAAAAGTATAAAAATTCACTGGGTATGGTGGCTCATGCCTGTGATCCCAGCTACTCAGAAGGCTGAGGCATACGAATTGCTCAAACCCGGGTGGCAGAGGTTGCAGCAAGTGAAGATGACACCACTGCACTCCAGTCTGGGCAACAGAGCGAGACTCCATCTCACAAAGTAATAAAGAAAGAAAACTGTCCTTATTTGCAGATGAAATGATGGCGTATAGAAAATCCCAAGGAATCTAAAAATTTTTCCTAGGATAAGTGAGATCAGCAAAGTCACAAAATAAAAGGTCAGCAAAAAAAAAATCAATTTTATTCTGCACACTAACAATGATCATGTGGACAACAAAAGTTAAAATACAATCTCTCATGTGATCATCCCAAAAATGACATCATTAAGTGTAAACCTAACAAAATATACACAGGACTTCTGTGCTGAAAACTATAAAACACTAATGAAAAAAAATCAAAAAATATCTAAAAAAAGAAGCAGCATACAATGCTCATATATTAAAAGAATCAACATAATAATGATATCAATTTTTCTCCTAAATGACAAAGAAGTTTAACACAATTCCAATAAAAATTCTAGCAAGATTATTTGTAGCTACAGAAACCCTTATTCCAAAATTTATATGATGAAGGAATGAGAATAAATAATGAAGAAAGAGTAGAATATAGTGGGAGGAATCACTCTGCTTGATTTTAAATCTTATTACATAGCTACATTAATCCAGACTGTGTGGTATTGGCAGAGGGGCTGACACAAGATCAATGAATTGGAATAGTGAACCCAAAAGCAGATCCATACATGTATGGCCAACCGATTTCTTGACAGAAGTATAAAAACAATTCAATGGAGTAAGGATAACCTTTTCAACAAATGTTGCTATAGCAATTGGCTATCCATAGGCAAAGTAAATAAATAAATAATCTCAACCCCAACTGCACATCCTATACAAAAGTGAATTCAAATAGATTGTAGATTTAAGTATAAAACAAAACTGAATTTTATAATAGAAAATACAGAAGAAAATCATCAGGATATAGAACTTGTGAAAAATTCTAAGCCATGACAGCAAAAGCATGATCTGTAAAAGAAAAAAAATCTGTAAGTTAAACTTTATCAAAACAAAATTTTTGCTCTGTGACAGACCCTATTAAAAGATGAGGAGACAACACACCGACTGAGAGAAAATATTTGCAAACCATATATATGACAAAGGTCCTTTATCTAGAATCCCAAAAGAACTGTCAAAACTCAACAGTAAAAATTCAAACAACCCAGTTAGAAAACAGGCAAAGGACATAAAGAGATATCTCACTGAAGAGGATATTTGGATGGTAAATTAAACACATGGAAAAAAATGCGCAACATCAGTAGTTATTAGGGAAATAGAAATTAAGACTATTGAGGAGATATTACTACAAACCTATTAGAACAGCTAGAAGGGAAAACGCTGGCAAGGATGTAGAGAAACTGGACCTTTTGTGCATTGCTGATGGGAATGTAAAATCATATACGCACTCTGCAAAACTGTTTGGCAGTTTCTTGGAAAATACATCATGAACCTATCATATGCACCAGTAATCAAAAGTTAAGACAATTAAAAGTTTATCTTAACTCTTAATTGTATTTATAACATAAGAATAAAAATAACTGACATTTTAAGAATAGTATAATATACTATAATCTTTCTCATCTAGTGATGTATTTTATATTACCTCTTATTTCTAACTTGTTACAGAAACCATACATTGCATATGTTACAGCAATCACATGATTGCTGGTTCATAAAGCATTTATCCCAGATACATGAAAATTTACATCTTTGCAAAAACCTGCAAATGAATGTTCACAGTAACTTTCCCATCTAATAGTCAAAAAGTGAAAACAACCAAACTGTCCCTCAGTAGGTGACTGGTTAAGAATACTATGATATATCCATACTATGGACTACTCTGCAATAAAAGGAACAAGCTACTGATATGTGCAGGAGCTTGGACGTTTCTCTTTGGCATTAAACTGAGTTGAGAAAAGCCAAAATAAAAAAAAAATCACATCCTTTATGATTCCGTTTATATATAACATTCTCAAAATGGCCAGATTATACAGAGGGTAAATAGATTTGTGATTATCAGGTGTTAGGGATCGTAGGGGTGGAAGTGAGTTGGACTATGAATGTGTAGCATGATGTAGGTATTGGTGGTAATATAATGGTTCTGTTTCTGCATAATAGTGGTTACAGGAGTCTACCCATGTGATCAAATGACATGGAACTATGTAAACACATCTTACCATTGTCAATTTCCTTGGGTTGGTAAAGTAATCTAGTTATGCAAAATGAATCAGACAAGGAAAATGGGTGAAGAACACATAGGACCTCTCATATTTTTGAAACTTCCTGTGAATTTATAGTTATTTCAAAATAAAATGTTTAAAAACTAAAAAGCTCTCTTTTAATTAATGACAAGGGATATAAGTTTTACATGTGCAAATATAGAGAAAGAGATGATAGACATATACCAAAAACATATATATGATTTATATAGTCTTTGGAATTTGACCTAAAATCTTCAGTCTCAAGAGCAGGAAAGAAATTAATAAAGACATATATAGATACAACTAACAAATATTTAGATTCCATTTCTTAAAATTATCCTTAAGCTGACGACTTTGGGAACTACAGGTAGTTTTATGGCTTCCAGAATATTATTTACTATAATTGGTTCTCCTAGATGGCCCAGAAAACAAAAATAAAACATGTCCCAAATTATCTATCATTCTGAGAAATCAGTTTCCTCAGCCGAAGGTGCTGATTCATAAGATCAAGTCATCAACGCATATACAATGGAATTAATGAATGAGCAAGTAAATAATAAAGAAACTAATAGAGAAGAAGAGCAGTTTCTTGTTTATGTAGGCTCCAAGGCTGAATCCATTAAATTCTAAGGGCAAATTCTGTGTAGTCTTTCTAAGGCAAAAATCAGGTCACTGGCCGTGGAGCCTAATAAAGCTTTCACTGCTGTAGGCATCTAACAGAAAGTTTTTTCATATTCACAGCAAAACAACAGCATTTTGAAGAGGAACAGATGATCCTTAACCTTTCCTGTGGACTAAATGTTTGTGTCAACCCAAAATTCATATCTTGAAGCCCTAATCCCCAATGGGAGAGTATTGGAGGTAGGGTCTTTGGGACATAAGTATGGTTAGATTAAATAATGAGGGTGGCACACTCATGTTAGAATTAATGCCCTTGTAAAAAAAAAGGAACAAGAACGCTTCTCCACTAACATGTGGAGAGCACAGGGAGAAGTCCACCGTCTGAAGGCCAGGACCAAGAACTGAATCTGCTGACATCTTGATCTTGGACTCCTCAGCCCTCAGAACTGTGTGAAATAAAATTTGTCTAAGTCACCCAGTCTGTGGTATTTTGTTTTAGAAGTCCAAGCTGAGATAACCTTTAAGTAATCAGTGTCTCTTTCAGAAGAATATATATAATTATATGAACAAAACCATGACTGTTAAGCAATTCTTTCCTTATTTGGCCATTAAATTTGGAAAGATTGTCAATATATTTATTTGTTGATCAAGTGTTAATATGTTACAAAATGTTAATAACTTAAAGAATAGTGATCAAACACTTGTCCAGGAACAGCTAGGATTGTTCCAGAATGTCACTGAAAAACTCATTCATTTTATAATTCAATAATCAAGATATCTTTACTGATCACTTAAGCCCCCTAAGTCTCCTTCATGTTCAAATTCCTACGACACTTTGTACTTACATCTTTTAATGCATTCTATCTTTGATTAGAGCCATGTAAATATACTACTTATCTCTCCTGCTAAATAGTAATCTCTATGCTCAGTAACTTCTTACAGAACTAATATTGTGCTTTGTTCAAAATCACGAAGGTGGAGCACTCATGTTGAATTAGCTGAATGAATACATGAAAGAATGAATGAACAGTAAGAATGTGGTTACCATTTTTACCTTGATAGATCAACTTAACATCAGAAAAATATTGTGTTTAGGCTTATTAGAATTACTGATATGTTTATCCAAGTGTGTATGTATTACATTCTAAGAAACATGAGTAAGAAGAAATACAAGTACAAAGGTAATTTTCCTTATAAATGTATGTACTGGATAAACATGTAATATATGTAGGAATTATGATTAATTATCTGGATGTTGGTCATAGTATATTTAAGATGACTATGATGATTATCTCTATATTATAAATATTATTATCTCATAGACACAAGTAAAGAAAATTTAAAAAGTGTGTACCTGCCATAATAGAAACACTAGATGTTTTAGATCAAAATTTCAAAAAGCAAAAGGAATACTTTAAATGAAGTTTCTATTAAACCTGCATGTTCTTGTTCTCTTGGTTATTTAAAAAAATAATTAAATTTTAAGACAAACTTTGAATTGTATTTATAGTATATAGTCAAGCAAATAGAAAAAGAAGAAATAATTAAATTTTAAGGATAGCATCATATAATATAATCTTTCTCATTTGTTCACAAATCACATATTTTATGTTAGCTGTTGTTTCTAACTTATTTGTTGCAGAAGTCAAAGTCCCATGGCTAGATAATGATAAAACTAGAATTGTTCTGAGACAAATCTACTTTTTCTAACTCTTTGATGACATGGCTTCATTAAGTAGGTACACTGTGCATCTGGACTACTTGGACAGTCACTAGCTCAGATGTTCCATTCATATAAAGGTTCATATAAAGGATTTTCCAAGTTATCCTTTCCTGACCTATATACAATAATAAGTTCGTTATATTCTGAACTCAGTTTGTAATTCTTTTATGACAGCAAAAACATCCATAACATACTCTTCTTCACAGCAACTTAGGTAACCTGCAATAACAGTATTTGGTTACAGTATAAATTATCATTGTTTTCTTACCCAAAAGTTTGTATATATGTATTTTCCAAAAAAAAAAAAAATTTTTTTTTGAGACAGAGTCTCACTCTGTCACCCAGGCTGGAGTGTAGTGGCACAAACTCGGCTCACTGCAACCTCTGCCTCCCAAGTTCAAGTGATTCTCATGCCTCAGCCTCCTGAGGAGCTGGGATTACAGGCGTACACCATCATGCCCAGCTAATTTTTGTATTTTTAGTAGAGATGGGTTTTGCTGTGTTGGCCAGGCTGATCTCAAACTCCTGACCTCAAGCTATCCACCTGCCTCAGCCTCCCAGTGTTGGGAGGACGACGGTCATGAGCCATTGCACCTGGCTATTTTTAAATTACATGTCATTGTTAATATGCCTGAAACTTTTATCAAGAATGAAGTTCTATAGACCCTTGATTTATTCAACTTTTATACTGCAGAGATTTGACTTAAAATCCTATAAAATTTTGATACAGTATAAATTACTTTTGAGAACATTTATTGAGTCCTTACCATACTTATGCCAGAATCAGTGATATAGTCTTTACCTGAGTAATTGCCTTTTATTCTCTCAGCAATACTGTGAAGTAGGCACCACTATTCTCACATTTTTACAGATGAGAAAATTGAGGCACCAAGAGGTTAAATAACTGACTCAAGATCACACAGGTTACAAAAGATGTAGATAGGGTTTGAACCCAATGACTCCTGATATTTGGGCTAAATCCAATTATAATGTAAGCCATGCTCAAAAAAAAAAAAAAAAAAAAGAGAGAGAGAGAGATTGATGGAAGATAAGAAGTTGAAGAAACACCTAGTATCATTTAAGGAGTCATTAAGGAAGAGAAAACTGAGCCCAGGAGGGTGAGATCACCAGTGCTTATAAATCACTGGAACTGGAGCTTGGGAAGGTTTGGAACAGAGTTAGAACCCAGTGGTTTTGTTTGTGTGTTTGTTTTTTTAGATCATCCTTATATTACAGGGGCCTAATGCTTTCACAAGAATAAAAAATAAATGTTCCTAATTCCTGAAAGGTACTTGTGGAATAATAGAGAATATAAATGGCATTTGTCGCCAGTTATTGGCATAAAACTTTTGAAGCCCTTGTAATTCTGAAGTGATAGGATTGCTTTTATTGCTATTAATAATGAAGTCACTCATGCTGAGCTGCTAGATTATTTCAGGGAGCTGGTCACCAGGAAGGCCAACCACATGATTAAAGGGTTGAAACTCTGGACCAGCCTATTCTCCAAGAAGGGGCAGGGGCTAGAGATTGAGTTTAATCATGTGGCCAATTATTTGATTAATCATGTCTGTGTAATGAAACCTCAATAAGAATTCTGGACACTAAGGTTCAGTGGAGCTTTCGAGGTGGAATAAGCATTGGTGTGCTGGGAAGATGCACCTGGATTTTACAAGGAGAGCAAGGGCGCATGGCAGCTCTTGGCCCCTCCACCCAACCTTATCCTGTATGTCTCTTCATTTGGCTATTTCTCATTTGCATTTTTTATAATAAACTGTAATTATAAGTGCAGCAGTTATCTGGGTTGTTCTACCAAATTATCATACATGAGGGAGTTGTGGGAACCTCGATATTTATAGCCAGTTGGTTACAAGTGCAAGTGGCCTTCCCAGGCTCGGGTACAGATGGCAAAGTACAAATGGCATCGGAATTAAAGAGAGTCTGTGGAGGACTGAGCCTTTACCTTGTGGAGTCTGATGCCAACTCCTGTGGGTTAACATCAGAATTACATCACAGTATCCCACTGACGTCAGATCAGTTGGGTTGAAACAGAGCAACAGTCCAAACGATGAAACATCAGGTCACTTAAACTGTCTGTGTCTGCATTTCTCATTTGTAAAATAGAATAAGATTAGTGCCACCTGTTAGGGTGGTTGTGAAACTCAGGTAAAACATGTACCTAAAGTAAAAAACTAGTGCATAAATTGATAAATTATTACCAGTATGTATTATTCCTATGCAATTGTATCATGGTACAGATACAACTTTATATTCTCCATTCGTTTTCATTTTGTGTCATAAATATAAGCAATTTTTCCTGTTGCTATATAATCTTAATAATTGTCATGTAATGGCTGCATAATAATCCATCAGTTTGAGAGAAAGTAACTTACTCCACCAGTCCCTTCTGAAAATAAAGTAGTTTCATATTTTTGTATTTAAATTGTATGTCTTTATGCCTAAGGGTTTTTCTTTTTGACAGTCTACATTTACGTTCCTAGGAGCTGGATTACTGGGCCTATAAGTATAATTATACTTACAGCTTAAAACACATTGTTGAATTGTTTTCCAAAAGAATAGTGTCATATTACAATCTCCAACACCGTATGACGGCATGTTTTCACTACACCCTCTTTAACAAAGGGCATTGCCAGTATTTTGGTGTATTATTTAAAAATATTAAAAATGGCATATTCTTGCTGTATTAATATGTATTTCTTACATGCCTTTAAATGCTTCTGAAGTTAAATGTATTACTTAAAAAAAGGAATTCCCCCATTCTAAATTATTCCTCGTATCTTTGGAATACATATTGATATTTTGATATATATTTTACCAATTTCAATATAGATATTAACACATTCTATTTTGTAGCAATTTTAAAATAACATAAGCCTCACTCAGAATGTCTTCATTAGCACTCTCTTGGTTACAAGGAATGAGAAAACCCTCACACTTGTGCTTAGGTAGAGAGTGTTTTTGGAAGAGAATCGCAGGAGAATTATGAGAAGAAAACATAGGGAGAAATCCTGGGACTTGCAAGGCCTGTAAAGTGATCAATTCCACACTGCTCTCATCCTGCCAAACCTCAGCTGCTGGTTCTGTTTCTCCCTTCAAGTTGCTTTTATCCTTCATGTTCTGTGTTTCTACACTCTGATGCACATGGACCATTATGGCTGCCTCAGTTTGAGCCTCAGCTTCCAGGCCAGATGATCTCCTCATTTAGGCACCCAACACCAACTAACAGTCTCTTTTTCTCTGGGCCTATATTCCAAATCACATTAGACCTTTTTCACTGAAATGTCCACCGTGGTTGTACCAGATGTATCTGGGTTCTGAAGCTACATGTTATTCGGGATTAGTCCTGTCTAAGCCTGTGGCAAGTTTCTCCAAGAAAAGTTGGTGGAGTTGGGAAAAAAAAAATATGACATGCCTAGTAGAGGGTACAGTGAAGAACCTTGGTTTTCATTTGTGCCAAAAGTGAGCCAAATAGCAATGTTTGTGGGCACATTCTCCAAAAAGGCCCTCACTTTTAATAACAACTGCATGTTTGAAAAGAGAGGTCCCCCAAAACACCTTGAGGTTGATAATTTGCAAGTAGGACTCACAGAGCTCACTGAAAGCTACTATACTCACAGCTATGGCTTTTTAGAGGGAAAGGACACTGATCAAACTCAGACCCTTGAAGTGATGCCTAGGAAGGCGCCTGGGAGGATCTCAAACAGGAGGTTTCCATTGTCCTCCCCTGTGGAGTCAGGTTGTGTTACTCTCCAGGAACTGATATATAACAACACACAGAGGCAGGTAACTGGAAATGCTCATTCACTTAGTCATCATATCAATCTGGTAAAATATTTTTTCCCATTATACAAATGGATAAAATAAAGATTTATAAAGAAGAATTAATTTTCACACAATCATATAGCTTGCAAATGCTAAAATGGAACAAACTTTAGTTTACCTATCTTTAAAACTAGTTGTTTTTCCTCTCTGCTCGCCAGCCTATGGCAACAACCAACCTTAGAGATTTAGGGGTGTTGCTGTGCCCTCTTGTGTCATAATGAAACTGTAAAAGGGTCACTTAGCACTAACTTATTATCATCTCCCCCTGTACCACTGCCCCCACCCCCACCCTAGAAGGTCAAAAAATAGAAAAACAGTCCTTGTTTCGACATCAGAAATCACTTCTGTAACACTTTCCATAATAATATTTACAAGAAGGCAAATACCTAAATATTACAGGTAAAATTACTTTCATTATTCTAGATGTTACATTAATAAACAGATGAGGTTTTTTTTTTTTTTTTTTTTTTTTTTTTTTTTTTTTTTTACAAATACCTGAAACTTAATGCATGGAGATGATAGGGGAAGAAAAATTAAGTTACCAGTTAATTTGTTCAAAGGAAAAATGTAAAAAATAATAATCTCAACTATTGTACACATTAATTTTTCCATGATATCAAGAATCAGTAATAAGTTTAACTTGTTTCAACGAAAACTATTTAGAAGTTCCTAGAATACCATTTTTTACCACAATGTTAAGAATATTTTAACATGCTGTCCACATGTACCTACAGATTTAAAATGGAGGTTCCTAGAATAATGTACAATTAAATAAATTTAGTTCACAATATTTTGATGAATACAAATTCAAATTACTCTGCATAATGCTCAAATCCTAATACGTGATCCCATATGACATCAAGAACTTTCAACTCCCTATCTGAATAAACACCAATTTGCATTTGTGATTAAAGGTTATGGGAATATTTAATATCAATTTGGCTTTCCTCTTCCACTCATCACTTCCTTCCATTTACCTACACCCAGGTGAGAACTAAAAGTTGACTCTATTTATAAAAGTGCATCTGCAATTAAAAAAGAAGATCACAATCAAAAGTCAAATAGAAACACAGTTAATCATTATTACTTTTTACTTGAGCTTCTCCAGCCGTATTAGCCTATGTAAATGAGGTCTTACAGAGTACCTGTGAACAACATTATCATTATGATCACTGCAACCTTATTGAAGACTAGCAACCAAAGCTATAATGACGTAAAAACAGATGCCAAAAGCAAGGTATACCAAGCCTCTGGTAGCCAAAGGTATTCACTATCTCTCTTCTCTCAGGTAATTAAATCCCCGAGTTAACCACATTCAGGTTCACTAGACTTTTCTTCACATGTACTTTTGAAATGCAGCCTGAAAATCTTACATGTTTAAACACACTTAAAGTTTTTGGACAAGGAGGTCTCGGTTTTCTGTCGTCTATCAGCAATGGGAACACTGCCTCAGGATGGCAGGGGGTGGGAATGGCTGCAGGGGAATGGACACTGCCTTATAACATCTCGCTCCAGCTAAGATGAGGCCCCTCCAAAGAAAATTACAGGAGAAGAAAAGATTCTTTGAAAGTTTCTCTACTTTGACCATTCCATTCTCCATTCTCCATAATTAAGATCCATTATTTCACCATAATTTTTCTTGATGTGTGTTCCAAGAAAGATATTGCTAGAACTACAAATTTCAAACTTAAAGGGAGAGAAAAAAAACTGCAAAAGATTAGTGTCCCTACAAAAACACCGTATGCCAGCTTACCTAGGTAGTAACACATGGCCCACAGGCTACACTCCTTATATCAAAGAGAAACATAAAAACTTCAGCAAATAAATCAAAAGGGATACATTTCTAGCAAAGACACTGAAAAAATATTATGATTTTTGTTTCTCTCTTGAGGGCATACCTGATTTGAAAGAGTTGACACAAACATTCCATGAGTTTAAAACATTCTTATAACACAACGCACTGGGTGGTTTCTGAAAGCAATATAAAGACCAAGTTAAAAAAAATTATCTGGGTGCATGCTAAAATTCTCCAGAGCCTAATCCTTCTGTCCTATGAAGGAAATTAACCCATTAAAAAAACAAAAATGAAAGCATATCAATTAACTGATTAGAAAAAGCAGACTTTTTTTTCTCTGTATTTTAAAGTTAATTTTTTTTCCCTAAACTGACACATTGGGCTGTGACCAGGGCACTGAGATTATATCAGTAACATCATGATATTGTTTGGCTGTGACCCCACCCAAATCTTATCTTGAATTGTAGCTCCCATAATTCCCACATGTCATGGGAATTAAATTACCTACCCAATGGGAGGTAACCAAAACATGGGAGCAGGTCTTTCCTGTGCTGTTCTCATGATAGTGAATAAGTCTCACCAGATCTTACAGTTTTATAAGTGGGAATTTCCCTGCACAAGCTCTCTCTTGCCTGTTGCCATGTAAAATGTGACTTTGCTCCTTCTTTGCCTTCTACCATGATTGTGAGGCCTCCCTAGCCATGTGGAACTGTGAGTCAATTAAACCTCTTTCCCTTATAAATTACTCAGTCTTAAGTATGTTTTTATTAGCAGCATGAGAACAGACTAATATACATACTCATATTCTTTAGGAGGGTTTTTTCCAAAACTTAATTTCTTCTTTTAATAAACATGAAAATTTCTTGCTGGAGGTTAAGGAAACATTAATTGCTGCTGTAAAAGATCAAACATCAAGTTTCAGAAGCTTAATACAGTACAAGTTTACCTCTTGTATTTTTACAACAATGCTAATGTTAAAATTCAACTGTGTATGTTGAGGCAGGGGGCAGTGCTCCCAGCTGAATGGTTCTTCTCAGGAACTCAGAACCTTCCTTCTTGTGTACCTGGCCACCTTCAGCATAGAAATGTAAGCATGCCCTAGGTCTCAGCTTCATTCAAGCCTAAGAAAGGAGGAAAATCATGGAGGATCATGAAGTCAGGCTCTCATGGCCAGGCTAGGAAGTGGTAACCATCACTTCCATTCACATGTAATTGGCCAGAACACTATCACATAGTGTTATCAAATGTAGAGGTAGATGGAAAGATTCTGTGGTTGGATGCCAAGGAGGAAGAAAAAATGGAGTTGGTGAGCACTTTGTAGTCTTTGACATACTTCCAAGGAAAATGCAGAGAAATTCTCATAAAGGGTGCCATCTACAAGGTTCATGTCTTGGAATCTATATGTTGTATATTCCTATCAGCCAAAAAATTCATTCACTCACTGATTCATTCTCTCATTCAACACTTACTGTGTGCCCATTATGTGTCAGAAGCAGTTTAAGTTAGAAGATATACTAGTGGTAAATAAACAAAAATCCCTTTCTGCATGGAGATTGCATTTTAATAAAGAGTGATAAGACAATTTTTAAAAAAGAAGTAAATTTTATATTATATTATAAGTGATCAAGATGGGGATAAAACAGAGAAGAGAGGCAAGGAATGCTATTACATGAAGAAACGGGTTCCAATTTTAAGTGGAGTGGTCATGACTTAATAGGAAATGATGAAATGTGCTGTGGAAAAGTGTAGTCAAGCATTCAGTACAGGTGGTTGGATTTACATTTTCCCACTATAAATTTATATGATCCTGAATATGGCTCCCCAAAACATAACCACTTCTCTAGGGTTCTGACACTCACCCTCACACCTGCACCAACCTGGTGATTATTCAATGGCCTATAAAATGAGTACAAAGTGCTTGTGTTTCCATTCCTAATAAGTAAAAACTGAGACAGGTATTTTTCATCAGAAAAAAATGCCTTGGAACTCATGTACTCCAATTGAATCCTTTGGTATGTGAAGGTACTCAATTCAAGGGTCATTAAATATCTTGGACAATAAGGCTATATAAATGGTAGATTGAGAACAAGAACTCATTTAAGCCAGAAGATTTTTGAGAAATAATTTGAAGTACGTAGAGAGCTGCAAGTTCCAAATTACCTGTAGCCTTGAAAGACCTTTACAATGACTCAGGACAGAGTCACCTAGCATAGAACTGGGCCAATAAAAAGTTGTCAAGGCAGAAAGCAAAGAGTTGAAATATACTTCTCAGGGCTCTTCTAAACTGAAGTTTCTCTCTAGCACCTGACCATGCACTCAGCTACCCAAGCCAGCTTTGCCCAATTGGCTTTGAATGTTAAATTTTCAGTCCCAGAGATTTCAGACTAAATATACTCCCTTTGGAGTCTCCTGACTCAGCATGTCACAGGATTCCATCTCTGCTGGACTTCACTGTGGTTAGTGTCATGAACTAAAGCTTAGGACAATCATCATAAATGGAGAGAATTAATCTATTAACCTCTGAAGGTGTAAGCTACCTTCACAGGATTTATAATATACTTTATATTGCAGTGCTTTTCAAGAAATGATGTTCTACTAAATACTCTCGAGGAGAAACATCAAATCTCTCAAAAGGCAAAGAGAATACATTGCCAGCCCCTCCTTCTCCCCTCACACTCATTCCCTCCCTGGCAACAGATGTAGCAATCTGATTTCCAGGTCCCAGGCCAGCCAGCTCCATGAAAGAAAAATGGAAAGAGCGTAGTTCAGCTCACTCACTCCACAACACGTGAACTTTGCTGCTGTTCACTATATACTTTGGAGAATAAGTTCCTTTACCTGGAAATCTTCCTCTTTCCTGGTAACCCCAATTCTAGTCACTGGGAAGTTGCCTATATGGGTTTCTGGGGCTCAAAATCTACCCCTGTCACAATTTCTCAAAGTTGGGGGTCTTGCCTCCTTCTTAACAGCCTTTCCACGAACAGGAATTCTGCTCCTGAAACCCAACCTAGTGTTTAAAGATATCTATGTTTTGGCTCATGCCTGTAATTTCAGCACTTTGGGGGCTGAAGCTGGAGAATTGCTTGAGCCCAGGAGTTTGAGGCTGTAGTGAGTAAGCTATGATTGTGCCACTACTCCAGCCTGTTAAAAAAAAAAAAAAAAAAAGATTTCTGTCTTTGGCCAGGCCTCATGACCTCTGATTATATATGGCATTTTGTCAGACCTCCCAAACAGCCCAAATCCCCTGTTAGGAGCCCTTGAAGATCTCCTAAGCAGTAAACATCTGTGTAAGTGGCCACCTGTTGACATCATCTCTAGGAATCTAGGTCTCCCTACCTGGCTATGCAACTTCCTATTTATTTTAAGTGAGTGCTACTACTCGACATAGGAACAGTCTGATTTCTGGATGTCTAAACAATGGATGTCCATTGTACTGTCTTCTGAGCAGCAACTTTTCAGAGGCAGCAGTCTCTAATCTCACAGAGACACTAGAGAGCTGTGGATCAGCCAGGATGCACCTTCCAATACAATGGTCATAGCCCTGTGCAGCTACTTCAATTTGCATTTGAATTAGTTAAAGTTAAATAAACTTTAAAATGTAATTCTTCAGTCGCATTAACCACATTTCAGTTCTCAAAGCCACATATTTCCAGTGGCTACCACATTGGACAGCACAGAGTCTATTTCCATTAGCACTGAATATTCTATTGGATAGTACTGATTTACAGTCTGGAAATGAAATGCCAAAGGGCACAGATTTGGCCAACAGGAGCCAGCTTTGGTTTATTCATGAAACTAACCAGAAGTATGCCCAATGTCCACTATGCTGGCCCTATCCCTAATGGAACTGATATTCTATCACTCTTACAGCATGGGCTGCTGGATACAGACAATTAAGTTGGAAATTACTGTTTATTTTGTTAACTGATAATAAACCTAGGACAGTGACTGGCACATAACAGACGCATAGTGAACACATATTAAATGAATGAACTCACATGGTCCAGTTAATTATAAGGTGCTACAGCCTAAATATCTATGTTATTTGAAAATTCATGTTGAAACCCTTCCCCTAGGGTGATGCCATTAGAAGGTCGGGCCTTCGAGAGGTAACTAAGATTAGACAAGGTCATAAGGATAGAGCTTTCATGAATTAGCGTTCTTATAAAGAGACCCCAGAGAAAGCGCTCTATCCCTCTGTTCTCCACTTTGTGAAGATATAAGCAGTGAGCAGTCTGTGACTCAAAAAAGAGCTCTCACCAGAGTTCAACCATACCAGCACCCTAATCTCAGGCTTCCAGCCTCTGGACCTTTCATAAATACATTTCTGTTGTTCATAAGCCACTCAGTTCATGGTAGTTGGTTACAGCAGCCTGACCAACTAAGACATAAGGGGGCGATCATAGAAGAATAGGAATAATTTTCCAGGCTCTATTACAGGCCAGATTAAATAGCTCACTAACAGTTCCAATTCTTCTTCTATCACCACTTATTTTCTAGTCATAATTCTACATCTTGAATCCATTAACACCAAGAAAGTATGAATAGGCAGGACCACAGTGACTGCAAAACTAGATTAGTGGCATTACAGTTGAATAAAGTGGCACTCACATTCAGAAATCAGTCCTCTGTGAGTCTGGTTAGCACAACAGGTTCTCAAGGCTGATGTTCTCTGAGAGAACATCAAAATAAAGTATTTCTATACTAAACAAACTGAGCCTCAGAGCTTAGGTCAGATTGTTCCCTGTTGCAGCTACATTTGAGCAGTCAAACCCCTGATTGCTCTATTTAAAATCTTTTAACAATCATAGTGTTAGTTTGTCCCTAAGCCTACACCACAGAAGAGCTTTTTCTGGCTCTACCAATCACTCAGAACTGTCCATACAAAAACGAGTCATGACTTCTTCCATCTCTGTACCACTGTGCTTTCTCAGTTGGGCTGGTCCAGCCTAACACAGTATATATATTAGATAGTATCAAGGAGACTAGAGCATGAACTAGTAAAACGATTAGAGGGAGGAGCCTCCAAAGAAGGAGGAAGAGGCTGCTCCTGGGGGAGAAAGATAAGAAATAAAAGGCCTGGGAACTATATTTAGGTATTCATCACTGAGGCTGGATCTGCATTTGGAATGTAAAATGGGGAATTTCCACTATCATCTGAACAATTTAGTCTAGAAGTATCTCTTTTTCTCTTTTGAACTGTGCATACCTCTGCAACTGAAAATTCACGAGTTTAAATGCCTGCTCCTTTCCCACATTTTTCTATACATAGATAAATGAATGGGGGAAAATGTAGCTAATCATGTATTCACCTCAATCTGTAAAAGTCATATTTAAAGGAGATATGTAGACTGGAAGAGAAGAAGGGACTTTCCATCAAGCCAAGTAGACCACAGAAATCAATCTTGGAGTGTAGCAACATGACAGATGTTACAGCTAATCTCTCTCACGCTCTAAATGCATGGACAGGCAGCTTTATGAATAACTGGTATTCTGCAATCTTTGAATAAAAATCTCAGGTCCTTTTAGGAAGGATGAATGTTTGATTAAAGCTACTTGGTATCTTCTTAGAAATGACCAAAGTATACAAAGATTTGCAGAAGTGCTGAACTGGGAGATGAAATACCCTAACACTAGCTAGATGGATTATTTACTTCCATTGGTCTCTGTTTTCTTGTATGCGATGCTGGAGGTTAAAGACAGGTCAGTGTTTGGTTTCATAAAGACAGACGGTAGAGAGAGAGAGAAGATATCACTGAGTGTCAAAGTATTAGATAAACAGTGCATTCTAATGAAGACTTCTGAATCACTGCAATACTTATATCTGGCAAACAAGTAAGATAAACATGCCATTCCAACATTTTTATTCAGTAGATCAATTTTTTATCCTCAATCAGAGTGACACCATCTTTGAAAAATGCTTGCAGTAGGCACTTTGGTTTCCTTTGGTTAGAAAAGGGTTTAAAGTCCTCCAACAAATGAACACAAAAAATGTCAAAATAATGTTGTAACAAGAGCATATACAAGCCAAACAGTATCAGATATAGTTTCAGATTCGTGACCCTAATTCACCCTGATGTGAGCAGAAGGCCTGGTTGATCCGGAGCCCCAAAAGGAATTCCGACAACATGTCTTTTGCTTTGTACTGTTCATGCTGCAATTCCTAGGTGCATCTGGGTTATCACTGAAGCAATACTTTTTGCTTCCAAAGCACTTTATAATCATTAATGATTTACGCCTTACAACAGCCCTCCAAGGGAGGTCTGTAGCAAAACAAGAGGAACACAAATGAAGAAACAACAAGAGGAAGATGTAAAGTGATGAGGTAGAAATTGCACAGCAAAAAGATAGTATTAAAGCAAAGAGTCCACTGCTGTTAGATAGTCAAGGTGGGTGCATGATGGAGAATATTTCCATAATAAGGTATATCTCCCTACCACCAATAAAGTACCATCCTTCCAAAAACTCCCCTCCTCACCTTCACTCTTTTCTTTCTCCTTAATCTATTTAATGTTTTAAGTCACATTTTTACTATATTACAGTGATTTAGTCCTGTGGTATTTGCAATTCAATCAGGTATCCTTGGTTGTCGCCTAATAGAAGTCAATAAAAGATCTTCCCTAAGCAGAAAAGATTAGAAATATTTAAACCATATTATTGGCTTGTCCCCATCACATACATTTTTGTCCATGATTTTAAAGTTTTATAGATCCACTGATGTCTACTCATTTCATCACTCAAGCTCCTACGACAGGGAGGCTGACCCTAGAGATTCAATCCTTACTGCCACCCCCAGTCCCCAAGTCCTAAATCCAGAAATTGATGGATCCTAGTCTGACATTGGCTTAGACTCCTGGAACCCATAAAGCCCTAAATTAAGAATGTCTGCTCTAATTTCTGGAGGTCATTTGTCAGTAGTTAGACCTGTGCAACTTGCATTAATTTGCAGAAAACACGTGTCTAAAAAGGCTACATGTTCACCAACATTTTTAAAATTATATGACATGTTTCTATAGATTTACATTACAATGTAATAGAATGTTTACTTTTGGGTTAAAGGCATATCAAACTATCAATCACTCTTGATGCCTTAATTTTAGCTTTTTGTTATTATTGGTTTTTTTCCAGAGGCAGGGTCTCACGTTGTTGCTCAGGCTGAAGTACAGCGGTGTGATCAGAGCTCACTGTAGCCTCAAACTCCTAGGCTTAAATTATCCTCCTGACTCAGCTTCCCAAATAGCTAAGACTACAAGTTCACACCACCACACCCGGCTAATTTTTCAAATAAAAATTGTAGAGACGGGTTGTGGCTGTATTGTCTAGGCTTGTCTTGAATTCAAGCCATTCCCTCTCCTCGGCTTCCTGAATGGCTGGGACTACAAACACCAGCCACCATGCATAGCCTTAAGGCCTTAATTTTAAATGTATCTATTTTTAGTTCTTTCTTTTTTTTTTCTCAGCAAGTATCTAGTAATCAATACTAAGGAACCCTGAAATGTAGACTTTTAGAGGTGTATGCTTTTGTATGTTGAAGAAATACTTTTGTAAAGTGAATAAAGTCCTCAACTCATCTCTAGATTTGTTGCCAACATTTTCCTTAGCATATGTCAAAACCATTATTTAAATCGGAGATGTTCTTTAAAAGTCACCTCAGGGCAATACTTTGACCATAAGTATACAGAATTCTCTGGAGATTTGTTATATTCTTCTTTCGGTTGCACTTAACTACATGTTATCATGGGATAGTCTTTGACTTATCAAAACAACGCTATATGTAAGCAATTTGTAAGATATTATAATATTATTTTGTTAATTAATTTTAAATTATTTAATCTAACATGAATTGATAATGGTGTCTGCATGAATAGGAATGTGTTTAATTATTTTGCGAACAATAATAAAAAACTAAAAGTTACCAAAGAGCAAATCATACAATCAAAATGTGCAAACTACTTGTCAATATTTTCTAACCATTTTATGAACCAAGGAAAATATGAATGAGTGTGGATGTGAGGGTTTTTGCTTTGTGAAATGGGTCCATCTATGATGCATTGTTACAGAATAAAACAAGTAACCCCTCTTCCCATAAATATATGAAATTAGCCATCTATAGAAGAAGCCCAAATACTATAAACTTAAAATTCAAGACTTCATTTCATTCCCAACTCTCTAATCAAAATAATCTCATGTTTTTTGGATGACCAAGGCAGGAGGATTGCTTGAACCAAGGAGTTTGAGGTCAGCCTGGACAACATAACGAGATCTCATCTTTACAAAACAATGACCATATATAAATAAATAACTGTATTTTAAAGAAAGACCATGTGACCAGAAGGAGAATAGTAAGCATGGAGGGGAAAAAAAATGTATGTGTACTCGGGGTGGAAGGTAGACAGCCATGATTTGTAGCTTTTATACGGCACAATCAGAGAAGAAAGACACCGCGTCATAAGAGCGTGGAAAACCAAAGTCTACATGTGCTCAATAGTAAGTTGGGGATAAGTTAGTCTGGAGGAAAGAGCTCTAGAATATTTGATTCAATTTCAGTATCTCCTGTTCACCAAGTAACTATCTGTTGCTACTTTATCTCTTCCAGGGCTCCCAATCCAGGAAGCCCAAGTGAAGTACTGCTATAGTCTCATCAAAATTCAATACAACATTGTGGGTCAAGTCTATTCAAAGGAGAGTTAAAAAGAAAAGCTGATGGCTTGGTGGCTCACACCTGTAATCTCAACACTTTGGGAGGTCTAGGCGGGTGGATCACAAGGTCAGGAGTTCAAGACCAGCCTGGCCAAGATGGCAAAACCCCATGTCTATTAAAAATACAAAAATTACCAGCCGTGGTTGCGGGTGCCTATAGTCCCAGCTACTCAAGAGGCTGAGGCAGAAAACTGCTGGAACCTGTGAGGCAGAGATTGCAGTGAACCGAGATCGCACCACTGCACTCCAGACTGAGCAACAGAGCGAGACTCCATCTCAAAATAAAAAAAAAAAAAAGAAAGAAAAATTGACAAAGGATGAAATAGCTCATATTGAGGCCTGGTGAAAAAAAAAAAAAAAAGAAAAGAAAAAAAGAAATAAAACCTAACCCTGTGTCTTATCTTTTTTTTTTTTTCCAAGATAACGTGAGCCGGTGAGGCCTGGCTAGCTTTCCTACGTGACTTATTTCTCTCTTTGGCTATAAGACTAGGAAATGTTGGTCAATAATCCACTCACCACAGCATTATTAAAACTACATTGCAATGGAAAAGATATTGCAGGACATGTTCTTTTTTTGGTTTTGAATCATAAAATTAGGCCAAATGATTTGTAGCTGTACTTTTACCTTCAGCCTTGCCAGCAAAAGTACAATAAATAATCCTTGGATCAGAAAATGAATATTTCCAATTAGATTTTCTAAGTATTCCATAAACAGAAACTGGTTCAAATAATATCCAATAACAAGTGTAGTATTAGAAATTGGCCTGGAAACATGAGTTTGACTTGTTCAGAGGCCATCTCAACAAAACAGATCTCTCTTGGGTTATGCAAATTCACTGATAAGTACAAGATAAGTTACTAGAGAAATATTTTTCCAGCAGTGCTTAGGATCCCCAATCATGCTGGGCTTCAAGTGCTAGAAACGATATAGCAGCCATTTCTTCCATCTGCCCTACAGTAGGCAAGCAGCCAGCATCCAGGATGATCAACAGCCTCTGGGGTTTATGACTTACCAGTCAATGAGTAATACGTTTTGCTGATTGGTGCTTTGTTGATTGATTTCTTAGACTGAAAATTGCCAAAGCTGCAACCCACCTGCCAATCCTTTTACTTCTACCAAATTATTTTAAAAACAGAAACTGAGCATCAGAATACACCTAACCTATGATAGATAAATTCTACTAACACCATATACTAAATGCTTTTGTAACTGAAATAGGTTTTCAAAGTAGGTACCTATCATGTACCCATCTATCTACCTATTTACACATACACACATATAGACACGCACACTTAAAATACTTCTTTGGGACTTCTAATCACGGTGAATATTCTTTAACTCAAAATTTATTTCTACTTATGACATATTTGCTAGAGCCCAGCTATAATAGATTAAATGGGTTTATTTGAAGGAGGCAATGAAGCCAGTTTTTGATATTAACAAGCTTCGGTGGCTGCCAGATGAAATGTCCCAGATATACAGAGGGTACCATTCCTAAGTGTATCATCTAAATTGTGAACATTTTGCTTATAAACTGAAAAATTAACATTATATTTTAAAATGAACCATAATGCTTGTGTTTCCAGTCAAGGTTTGACAGTAAGGGTGTGTGCATACTTGTATAATGCACCATTTGGCAGACTGCTTCAGAACGGAAATTCTGGAGGCTGATCCTCTGTGTTCATGATCCAAGCCCCATCTTGTACTAAAAGACTTTAGGCAAATAACTTACCCCAGGCCTGTTTCTTCATCTCCAAAATGAGGATAATAATAATAAAAATAATACCTCATGGAGTTATTCAGCTGATTAAATGAAATCACATAAGGAAAGTCCTTAGAAAAATTCCTGCCACATACTAAGGCCCAGGTAAATGTCAGTGATGCTCTTTAGCACCCTGTTTTAGGTTGCCAGTTTCCATCAGCTATTCTGGGTCTGATGATACCCAGACCTAAGGAGAAAAAAAAATTCCAGGTTGTTTGAAAAAGATTGTTGGTGGTTCAGTATGGCAGCAGACCACTTTGAAATGGAGGCCTTTGGGAGGGAGCTAGCAGCAAGCCTCAAAAGAATTGGCTAGATTCTCCAGGAAAGAAACTCACCAGCATATGAAGAAAAACACAGTGAAAAGCTGGATAAGGAGATTTGAATGAATAAAAAATAAGACAGTATATCTAAGCAATGTCTCATAAATCATGATAGGTAGAATCAAAATTATACTGTAATATTAAAGTTTAATTGGGTTTTGTGTCTATGCATAGAAAGCAGAAGAGAGGAGAGAGGCACATAGAAGTAAGTGTTGCCTGGATGAATAGGTTAGCTCATCTGATCAAGAGAGGGTACTGTTAATAAATAAATAAATAAATAAAAATGAAGGCCACTAGTTACCTACTCCAAGGCCAACTGCCTATAGCCAAATAACCAAAACTTAAATCATCCTGATTTCCCTGAAAAGCTAATGTGAAATGTAAACAAAACACAAACATAAGCTTTTTATCCTTATCAGCATGATTCAGTGTAATTAAACCAATATAACTACAGAGAAATGAGCTTAAACAGCCCTATTGGTCTTAAAAAAATGATAACCAATCATAAAAAAGGTCAAAATTCTTCCTTCTGTATGGTCTACAAGCTGTACTATACCTGCCGTAAAACTGAGACTCATGTCATGTTTCCATGTCAAAGTCTCCCAATTTGTGAACTGTTTTCTCTCTTTTTTGACCTATTGTACATTACTACATGGTGACTATAGCTACAAACAATGTGTTGTATTCTTGAAAACTGAGAGTAAATTTTAAGCATTCTCACCATAATAAATAAGTATGTGTGGTAACATATCTGTTCCCTAGCTTGATTAAGCCATTCCATCACAATGCAAAGATCTCTCTCTTTTTTTTTTTTTTGGAGATAGAGTCTCACTCTTGTCACCCAGGCTGGAGTGCAACGGCCCAATTTGAGCTCACTGCAACTCCCACCTCCCAGGTTCAAGAGATTCTCTTGCCTCAGCCTCCTGAGTAGCTGGGATTATAGGCGCCTGCCAACACGCCTGGCAAATTTTTGTACTTTTAGTAGCGATGGGGTTTTGCCATGTTGGCCAGGATGGTCTCAAACTCCTGACCTCAGGTGATCCACCCACCTCCGGTTCTCTATGTGCTGGAATTATAGCCATGAGTCACCACTCCCAGCCTATGTAAAGATATTTCAAAACATCATGTTGCAAACAATAAATATATGTAATTTTTATTAGTGAATTAAAATATAAATAAAACCTTTATGCAGAGGTTTTAAAAAAAAATAAGTAGCCCTAAAAACTTAAGTCCTAAAAATGAAAAAGTAAGTAGCCCTAAAAATGTGTAAAACCTGGCTTGATTGACGTTTACATGCCCCTCTCAAGTAAATGTCAAGAAGTCTTTGCTAGATTAGGCCCTAGTCTTTTGCCCTAGATTCTCTGGGAGCCACTAACCTTTCTCCAGGAAAAAATCAAAACCAATCAAACAAACAAAACAAAACACAAACTGTTCTTTTATTTGCCCAATAAATTCTTACAATTCTGACTTGATCTGATTTTATTTTTGAGAATACTCAGTATATTTTTTAAAGCTCTTCAAGGCCATCGATGAATCTTCCATATTATTTAATGACTTTATGACCTCCTAAGTTCAAAACAGTGCCATATTGATAGGAATGGCTGAGAATAAGGTTCAGGCTCAAAACTGTTATAGATGTTTCAGAAAGACGGAAAAAGTGAGAAGACTGTTGAAGACAAGAGTAGAGAAAAATAGAGCTATGTCAATCATAATTCTCATACTCAAGGAAATAGTTGTGTTTAGCTCCTTAAACTCTCTCAAGCTAATCACAAACCCAGTAAAGAACAAGTCCACATACACCCTCCCCTCTCATACACACGATATCATGGGAAATCATCAAAGTCAAAAGACCTGTTGAAAATCAGCTTTTTTAAAAAAGCAACAGTGTTAAGGTGAAAAGGAAAAATTGAATGTTCAAGGGCAGGAGAGGGTCACACCGGAAGTAAGGTGCTACGCTGACAATTGTCCCTGCAGGCCACGAAGGTACTTGGAGAGCCGATCAAAAGGCACAGGGTTAAAGGTTTAATTCTGAAGAAGCAAGACTTCTGAAATGTAACTGAATTCTTCCCAAAACATCTAAGAAAAAAAATATATATAAAACCATTGAAGAGGAAGAGAACAACCTAAAAAGAAAGCTCGGCCCCTCATGAGGGTGATGCAGAAAGAGAGGTGTGAGGGTGGAGACAAAAGACGAGTCAGCACAGTTACTCAGCCTCTGTGAAAGGTTTCAAAAGGAAAGCATGTTTGTAGCAAACAAAAGATCAATTCCACATCTTATTATTATTTTTTTTATTAAAACACACAATTAATTCTAGTTTGTAATTTTCTTAGTGAAGCCAAAATTGTCTTCTTACTTCTAATCATACCATCAATCCAAAAAACAGTTTATTAAGCCTCTACCTACTGAGGTTCATCTAAAAGCACAGTGCTACTTGCGGGGGGAATTACAATGACTTGCAAAACAGGAATGCCTTCCTCTCAAACTATGTCTGAGATGAAAGTTTAATTTTACAAACAGGGATATTCAACCCTGTGCTCAAGAAATGCAAAAGATAACCGGCTTTGGGCTTTTGGCTGGCCTGGGCTTGTCCAAGGTGTAAAGAAAATGTATATTTCAACTCTGTCGGTGAAAGGGTGGGATTCAGTTAGTTGGAGATACTAGAAGAAGACGTCTTCAGTGAAGGACAAACTGGGAGAAAAGGTCTGGAGGCTAGAAAGTGTACGGCATGTTCTAGGAAATGCAAATAGACCCCTTGGGTATGAAGAATGGGGAGGAGAAGGGAAGGGCATTGAAGACCTCACCAACTGCACTCACAGTTGTACTGTGTTCGGACTTGGCATCAACAACCTTTGTGCTGATGACTGACTCAAGAACTGCATTTCAACCTGCTAAATGTGTGTGTGTGAGTGTGTGTGTGTGTGTGTGTGTGTGTGTGTGTGTGTGTGTGTGTGTTTCTACATAAGAAAATTTTGAGAGGGAAGTAATTTACATATTTCAAGAAAATGATGCACGCTCTCTGAAACTAATCATTATCTCAGCCAGAAATCTCTCTATAGCAAACTATTTTGTAGGCTGTCTTTGCATTGCTACTGTATTTATTATAATATTTACATGCCTAGTAGGGCTACTATTTTGGTATACAGACTTAAAATCACAGAATTAAAACAATAAAATGTGCCCCGGCTCACAGGAACAGCAATAAAAGAAAAATCACATTAGCAGAATAGAGAACCTATTGGCATTTTAACAGACAGAAGACAAATAAAACTCTTTCTACAATGAAGATACAGATCTGATTATATATAACAGATGGTTAAAAAAAAATAACGTGGAGTGACCTAGTAATAGCATGTCTTTCTCATGCTGCTCTTTGAATTGAGAAATAACAGCAGTGTTTGAAGCACTCAACCTCTCTGTTGAGAGAATAATGAAGCAAAATCTAGATTTATCTAAAAACTATAAAGAGCAAGTCACTAAGCAGACTCCTAAATGGCACCATAATGGACTGTGGTTGTCTAGTCCTGTCACTGCCATGGCCTAGGGTTGTTTTCCAATTGGGGACTGGATGAAGAAACCAACCCCTGGTGCTATCATGAGTTAGCTCCTTGAAATTCCAATCCTGATTTTCCCTGCTGTAAGAAAACAGTCTAGACTCTGTGACTGCTGATGCCTTTTCCAGCTTTAGAAATTTCTAACACAGACAGCTTTCTGTGATGTTTGTCATAAAAGGTGGCAACTATATGAATATGGTTAAAGACACTGGCGTCCACTGTCTCTGAACTTCATGCTCTGAGCGATAGCAAGTATCCTTATTGTTTTCATCAGATTGTGTCAGAGTTTTCTCTTATTTTCAGCACAAAGCTGATCATGTTTCTAATTGGGGTTTAAATGTTTAGACATGGGTTAAGAAAGTTACATTTTCTAAGTTTAATTTACTAGCTGCATACCTTTAACAAATTGAGCATAATATACATTGTAATAATCTTATATCTATTTGTAGATAGATATGTATATATGAGACTTTCCATAGTGCCCAGCTCTGCATGGGTACTCAGTGAATGTTAATTATCATTAACTCTCAATAACTAACATTTGAATGGCACTTTGCAGTTTTTTTTTAACAAATCACTTTTCCCCCTTTGATTGTCTCATCATCCCTGTGAGGTGCTATTGTCCCAGTTGAAAGCTGAACCAAGTGAGAAAATTGATCCAAGAGGATAAATGACTTTCCCGAGTCAAAAAGCTAATTAGGGGTTGAGTCAGAACCACATTGTCTGGCTCCAAATATCTTGCTGTTTCCACCACACTAGGTAATCTTGTACTATTTTGTCAATAGAGAGAAGAGGTCAAAAACAAAAATCTATGTTGGTGAGTCAAAATGCCCTTCTTATTGGCCAAAGGAAAAAAAGAACTTAGAAAGTTACTACAGAAATTTTCACTGGATATTCAATCAAGTGCTGAAGGAATCGTGTTTTAAGACCTGTACACAAGAAAGCATCTTGACATCTTTAAGAAGTCAGCTTTAAAAATAAAAGACCCATATACTAGGAGGCAAAGAAGCTTCAGTTTGTTAATGAGGTAGCAGGGGACAAAGAACTTGCATCCCTCCGTTTTAGGAAGAGTTTTTCAAAGAGTTGGAGCAGAGAGAATAACTGAGGACCTGCAATAGCTTTGGAACAACAGAGCATTTTATTTGTCTTGGACTGTGAATGTCTTTTAACATTGCTTTACATAGAAAAATATATTCCTTAAGAAGTTTTCTTGAAGCAGTGATCCATGTGGTCTGGTCTCAAACAGCATTGTTTATAAGCAAAGCAACCAGTCCAGCAATCAAAAAGTAACTTTCAATCACTGAGATTTGTTGCCCCTTTTTTCTCAATACCATGAATAGAATATACTTCATCCTGCAACGATACCTAATGGATATTGAACATCGTGCCATACTCTACATAATAAATTAACTAACTGAACCCTCTAATATGCCTTTGAGGAAATTACTGTTGCTTTATCTCCATTGTACAGATGAGGAAACTGAGTCCTAGAGAAGCCCCATAAGTGGACCAAAGCCCTGCAGCTTCTCAGTGGCAGAGCTAAGATTAAAACTCCAGATGACTTCAGACTCTATGGCTACATGTCTATTTTCCCCCTACCTGAAGCTCAACTTCCAGCACTAATCTCCTCCAAACTCTTGAGAAAATGTCTCTCTCAGTTCTGATCCAGTTCTCCTCCCCTTTCTCTCAATTCTGCATTTCAAAAATCTAAACTAATTACCTGTCAAGGAAACAGTTCCCTTTGGAGGAGAAAGGAGGAGATGAAAGTGAGCTTAAAAGGCTGAATGCTCTTTCACTGAAAGAGACAGCAGAAAAGAGGCTAGTGACCCTCTAAAGAATCTGATTTTCAAATACAAGAATGTGTCAGAATCACCTGGAGAGTTTGCCAAAAGAAACTGCTGTCCCATACCTGGAGTTTCTCACACACTGGGCTTGGAGTGGGGCTGGAAATTTTGGACCTCTAAGAAGATCAGGTTGATGTAGAAGATGCCAATCTGAGGACTGCACTCTGGGAAATCCATTGCTCTACGTAAATAGCTTTGTGTTCCTACTTGAAAGAACTCTAATTTCTTCCAACTAGTCAAGAGTTCTGTATTACTCAAGTCTTAAGAGTATCTACCCATTGGGTTTTACTACCTCAGACCACCCACTACAGATTCCAGAAGAAAAGAAATGGCTCCAAGAAGCAGCAGCTGAGCTTCCTCTTCCTCCTTGCTAAACTCAGACTTCTGAGTTTCCTGCCAGTAATTTCTCCTCCATTCTAGCTTCATGGGCAAGTGATCTGAGCTACTATGCAAAGAAAGCTGTGGTCTCAGCTTATACACCCAAGAGAAAAGGGCACTCATGATTCATACAAAGGTCGTGGAGGGATGGCTTCTTTACACAAACCGATAGAAGAGACACATATCAAAGCAGCTACAAAGGATAGCTGAAAAGCTGACATAAGAAGACCAAAATAAATAATGGCAATATCCAAGTCATATTCCCCTCTTGAAAGCCCTCTTTCCTCAGTACAATGTGAATACTGTAAACTTGTATTAGGAATTCCATATTTAAAGCTCATTTTTATCTAAAACAATTATAAATTAATCACATTAATTCATCACATATATTTTAATTGTAATGCTGGCCTGTGAGGTCCAAATTTAAATCCCTATTTCATACTCTAGGAAAAATTTTACTCGTGCCTAACTTTTTGGAGCATAAAAACCTTCCTTCTAAGCATATGGAATTATAGATCCAGAGTAAATAGAAGCCTTAGATTGATTAGCCTGAAGCATTATTTTATTATGCGCGCTTCTCAAATGATTTAAATGGATTTATTCAGCTGTGTTAAATAATGCATACTTTACCAGTAAATGCATTTTTGTGCATTTTACATTGTAAGAATATTTACATATTCTCTTAGCCTAGACAAAAGTGGTATGCCCATGTCAACAGCACCGGAGAGGCCAATCAGTTCAAACTTTTCCAGTATCCCACACATTACCTATTTCTTTAGTATTTTGAACTCATCCTTATTAAGATCTTTGCTTTTACCTATTAACTATGACCTTAATTTTGTTTTTTTCATAGTGAAGTAAGACTCCTCTGTGAGCTTGGGAGATGCCCTTTCAGGTCGAGAAATACTATTTTCTTTTTAATGACTATTGCAGCAATAACACACTTTAAAAAAAATTATGTATAGAGTCAAGAGCAGAGGAAAAGTTGCTTTGTTTTGCCATCTGAAAATTACCCTAGAGAAGTTTTATGTGTGTGTGTGTGTGTGTGTGTTTGCACATATGCATACATGTATGGACATGTATTTGCAATCTGATATTCTCAGAAAGTTCAGGAAACAATATTCATAAAGCAAGTTCTTGAAAATGCATGAGAAGATAAGTTTTGTAAGAGAACAGAAGAAAGTCTGGTTGAGCGGATGGTCCTATTTGGTACTATTTTGAACAACTGACCAAATAAAGTTTTACATGGTTTAGAGCTTATGTTTTGGGGACTGGGCTTGAATTGTCTAAAGCTCAGTTCTTTTCATTTCTTTTTTAATTTTTAAGATAAAATTTCCAAGGCATCTCCTTGAAGTTAGCGATTTCTTTTAAATTAATACATTTTCACACATAGTATCTTCTAGAAAAAAAACCAACATGCATTATAAATGTGTAAGTACTGTACTCTGATTTATGAAAGAATCACATCAACTTTGGTTGGCATGTGGTTCATTAATAATTCAACCAAGTAGACCTCACCAGTTTCAAAATAACAGAAGCTTAAAAATTAAAGATAAAATCTGTAATGAACAAATATTACTATGTGTAGAAAGGATTCTTTGTATTACAAATCCACTTAATTTTTTAACAAGTAGATTTAATCAGTTATTCACATAAGCTTCTGTAAAATAATGAAAATACACTTGGAAAGTTGTAGAAAAGTAAATCAAATGCATCCCCTGTCCCAGACTTATGAACACTTTCTCATGCGTTACTGCATCTGGCTTAGATAATTAAATATTAAAAATCTTGTCTTGTTTTTCATATTAAGGAGATGTCACAATTTCTCTTTTCATAAAGCATCAAAGCTGAAGTATTTTTGCCTGCATTCAAACAAAAAAATAATGACAGCAGTGCATGTAGAGGCTTTTATGCC
Organism: Cebus imitator; assembly: GCF_001604975.1. NCBI lineage: Eukaryota > Metazoa > Chordata > Mammalia > Primates > Cebidae > Cebus > Cebus imitator. Next base: position 1,843,043 of record NW_016107561.1, read on the forward strand.
AACCACAGGTAAGAGATAGCCAGGGGCAGAAGACACATGGATCCATCTGAGAAATTACTTCAGGGCAGAAAGAACCTTGCTGAGAAGAGCAATTTTACTCTTGGACTCTAAACTTGAGATGCCTTCCGAGCTTATAAAACCTAGTGACTCAACAATGTTATAAAGGATGATTTAACAGCCCAGTTTGAATTTTGTCACTTTAATCCATTAGTCAGAAGTGCAAAGGAAGTCTACCATTCTACCTGTGATACTGACGACACCACCCCTCACCATGTGGCAGGTTCCTGAATTAACTTTGGTACTTTTTTTTTTTTTTTTTTTTGAGACAGAGTCTCATTCTGT
>NW_016107561.1:1843459-1945397 GCF_001604975.1 Cebus imitator
TTTTTTTATTTTTTTTTTTTTTTTTTTTTTTTTTTTCTTGCCGTGATCATCTAACATCAGTTTGGGTTACTAGAAATGTAACTTGAAATGGGAAGCAGTCCTACATTTTTTGTTGTCCAGAAATGTTCTCCTCTACATGCCCAACCACTAATCTACACCTTGACTGGGACTCAATTCTCCTTCTGATGGGGAGAAGCCCTTCTGCATTTTCCATCCGTTTTCATGGAAGGACCCTCTGCAGCCAGGGCTGCCCACTGAGCCTAGAGTCTAAAAAGTCTGTCACTTCTGGACACTCAACACCAAGCCATGCTTGTCAAACTTAGAGCCATGCCTGACAATCACCGGGAGGGCTTGCTAAACACGGCATAGGGGAGGAAAAGATTTATTTTCCTCACCCATTGCTCAGTTCATGGCAGAGGCTCCATATAAAGAAGACATTGAATAAATGCAGATTTATTTAATATATGTTTTACATGACATAGGAGACTGCATGAGAAAATGAAGACCCAAAGAAACAGATAAGCTTGTGTACTTTTATGCTTAGGTTTGAAGAGTGGACCATCCTGGAGAAGGACAACTGGACAAAGGAGGCGATAAACTCAGAAACTTAGCAAGGTTTGTTTGCTCAGATTCTTCTGTGTCCCTGTAAACTCAGAGATGATGATGATTCTTCTGGGTATAGGGAGGGCACCTCTCGAATGAAGGTCTTATAATTTTACAAGGGAGAGGAAAAAGAGTGATTATCCTACCTCTGCTATGTTCTCATATGCTAAGGATGCTGTATTTTGGGGTAGCATGTCCTGAGCCCCATCAACAGATTGCTGGACCCTGCCATCAGAGTTTCTGTTTCAGCAGGTTTGGGATAGAGTCTTAAAATTATTTGCATTGCTAACAAGTTTTAGGATCTGTTTGAGAACCACTAGCATACAAGCTAAACTCTCAGGGAGAAAATGTGTATTTCTTCAGTTACCTGTGCATTCACTTCCAGATTTTGTTTTAAAATATCGTCTTTTCATTTATTTGATATTACTTTTATTTTCATTTATTTTACTTTTTCTGTGTAAAGAACGGGGTCTTGCTATGTTACCCAAGCTGGTCATGAACTCCTGGGTTCAAATGGTCCTCTCACCTCTGCCTTCCTAAGTGCTGGGATTACAGATGTGAGCTACTGCACCTGGCTGATATTATTTTTAAAGGATATGATCATTTATTTCAAGCTGAACTACCTGGGAAAGTACAACCTACTTAAGTGCCAGATCAGCAATGTATTCACATAGACTGAGATCTCCAGATTCCAAACAGCACCCTAAATCACCTACAGATACACCACTCCCACCCTGCACAAGCCCAAAGGGTCTCCATCATGTACGCTGAACTTGACATTGGGATCATCTCTAAGCTTTTTCATTATGGTATCTTCTGGAAAAAAACTCTATAAAATAATTTGAAAATGGGGGATAGGGCCGGGCACGGTGGCTCACGCCTGTTATCCCAGCACTTTGGGAGGCCAAGGTGGGCGGATCATGAGGTCAAGAGATCAAGACCATCCTGGCCAACATGGTGAAACCCCGTCTCTACTAAAAAATACAAAAATTAGCTGGGTGTGGTGGCGTGCGCCTGTAGTCCCAGCTACTTGGGAGGTGAGGCAGGAGAATTGCTTGAGCCCGGGAGGCGGAGATTGCAGTGAGCTGAGATTGCGCCACTGTACTCCAGCCTGGTGCCTGGCGACAGGGCAAGTCTTTGTCTCGAAAAAAATATAAAAAATTAAAAAAAAAGAAAATGGGGGATAGAAGGGTAAATACAAAAAAATATAAAGAAAAATCTTTTATACAATTGAATAGACTCAGCTAACATCTGTGCATTTCCTTGTAGATTTTTTCTGTGTTTTTTTGTTTCCTACTTTTATTTGCATTATTTCATGAAAATTTTCAATCATTAACATTGTTTTCAATGGTGCATAGTGTTTTACCTTATAAATACACTATAGTAGTTTAATCATTTCTTTATTGCTATATATTTAGATCATTTCTAATTTATCACTATTTTACATATACATATGTATACACACACTATTATATACTATTATACTTTGGTAAATATCTTTTGTTATTTTTTCTCAGTTTTGATAATTTTCTTTAAGGAAACTTCTAAGAGTATAATTGCTGTGTCAAAGAATAAGAACATCTTTAAGGGTTTCGATGCATTCAGTAAAACTGCTGTAAACTAATAAGTGGCATCTAAGGAATTCAATTGCATGTAATGTGGTGTGTTAATGTAAGATTAAGAAAATTACCAGGGTAAGTCCACTGATATAGCCAGCAGGGAAACCCCCGGGTTTAGCAGTGTCATGCAATTCATTTCTGTCCAGGTTGTGATTTGACACCACCAGGTAATATTTTGTCACTCTGATTTAAATATTTATGGGGACAATTCTAGGTCTTGTGCCTTAATGAGAACTCCAGACAAGTTGCAATGATGTCAAAAATCTATCTATGTCTATTCTCATTCAACTGCCAGGAGGATCCTTTTGAAAACATAAATCAGAGTGTTTATCTCCTCTGCTGAAAATGCTAAAACTGCTTTGTTTCCCTCAGTAAAAGTCAAGGTCACTGCAGGATCACTTACGTGATCGGATCTGGTATTGTGCCTCTGACCTCATCCCGTCCTCTCTCTCTCTGGCCCACAGTGTCCAGCCACACAGGCCTCCTTGCTGAGTCTTCATTGTTACTGTTCCAACTTCCTGGGATGCTCTTCCCTATGGTATCTGCTTGTCAATTCCCTAACATCTTTCAAGAGTGTATCTAAACTACTACCTTCCTAATGAGGCCTGTCCTAACCAACCACCCCATTAAACACTGTGCACTGACATCCCCACCTTGGCCCTTGGCCCCAATTATTTGGCCCTTTTCATCCTTCTCATCTTCAGTTTTAAAAAAATATATCCTACTTACAAATTTTAACATACTCTATAATTTAATTATTTGTTACGTTTACTAGTTATTTTCTATAAACTCCACAAGGATAGTGATAACTCTGTTTCATTTGCTGATATGTCAGGTACCTAGACCAGTGCCTGACATACAGTAGAAGAAAAAACTATTTTAATGAACTTTAGCTATCTCAGGTTGAGAGGAGGGGATGGATAGAAAATATAACCCAATGGTCAATCACATGATAGTGATGGGGTTCAGGACACACTACCCCAAAATATGGCATGTTGGCATTTGAGAAAACAGCAGAAGTGGGGGTGATAGAGTTTGTGTTGCCACCCAAATCTCATCTTGAATTGTAGTTACCATAACCTCCATGTGTCATGGGAGGGACCTGGTGGGAGGTAATTTAATCATGGGAGCTATTCTCAGGATAGTGAGTGAGTTCTCATGAGATCTAATGGCTTTATAAAGGGCTTTTCCCTCTTTTGCTCGGCACTTCTCCTTGCTGGTACCATGTGAAGAAGGGTGTGTTTGCTTCCCCTTCCACCATGATTGTAAGTTTCTTGAGGTCTCCCCACCATGCTAAACTGTGAGTCAGTTAAATCTCTTTCCTTTATAAATTACCCAGCATCAGATATGTTTTTATTAGCAGCATGAGAATGGACAAATAAGGGGTCACTCCACCTTTTCCCCCACTTTATGAAGTCATAGACCCTCATGTGAGAGGTGCACTGTATTCAGAAAAAAGGAACATTCTTATCTCAGAAGACACAAGGATACAGAAAATAATGTGAACAAATAGGCCTTTCTAAGTGTCTCCCAGTTTATTTTTATTAGATTAAAACCTTTTTCCCTCCAATCATACATCACCATGAGTGTCCACTGTTTGTCAAACCTAGCGGAAGAATACAACATTTCTTCAGGTCTTAATTTCCTTATGAAGGTTTCTGTGTTATGTAAAAGGTATATTAAATAAATTCATATGCATTTCTCTTCTTAATTTGTATTTTATTGTTGGGGCCTCAGCCATGAACCTATGATCAGTGAGGTGAAGATATTTTTGACACCTACAATAGCGAAAGTCATGTTGTTGCTGTCACATTATTTTGGGACTTCACTGTATTTCTGACTTGCTTTCCAGCAGTTTAACCACTTCCCTCGCCTGGCAGTGTGGAATAGCTTCCGCCTTGCCGTGTGCTCCTGGATGCCTTCTGATCTCCCTTCTCTAGCCACCTGTGGCTATTTCTGCTCATCCTTGGTCTGGGAGGTGGGGACACAGGCAGGAGAAGTTTTCCCTCATCTTTGCAATGCACACACCTCTCTCTTGCTTTTTATCTTAGAGCCCTATCCTTGTCTTCTTCAAATGTGAGTACAATATTCAGTTCTGGAACTCAATGATTTTCTTCCAGGATAGATGAGTGATATCCAAGATAGACAGAAGCACATATTATTTACTTTAAAAAATAGTTATAGGGAATGTATCTTTAAGAATATATGGAGACTTGTCAGAAGGAAATGTACAAGTTGTTAATAAATTTTAAATAATATAAGATCTTTATATTTTTAAAATTTAAAATTGTGTGAAACAGATAAAACATCTTTTAGCTAATCCAACAAGGTCAAAAATTTAATGCTTTAGCATTATTTCAGATATGTTTTAACATATATTTGAATGCCTGGGTAGTAGAGAGGGCTGTATATAAAGCTGGAATATTTAAACTTATTACAAATTTCAATTTTAAAGGAAACAACATTGCTATTGAGACTAGTAAAGAAAAATTCCAGGCCAGACACGGTGGCTCAAGCCTGTAGTTCCAGCACTTTGGGAGGCTGAGGCGTGTGGATCACGAGGTCAAGAGATCGAAACCATCCTGGCCAACATGGTGAAACCCCGTCTCTACTAAAAATACAAAAAAATTAGCTGGGCGTGGTGGCACGTGCCTGTAGTCCCAGCTACCTGGGAAGCTGAGGCAGGAGAATTGCTTGAACCCGGGAGGTGGAGGTTGCCGTGAGCCGAGATCACGCCACTGAACTCCAGCCTGGCACCTGGCGACAAAGCAAGACTCTGTCTCAAAAAATAAAAATAAAAATAAAATAAGATAAAATAAAATAAGAAAAATTCCATGATCAAGATGAGTATTTATGAAGAAATCTCCAAAGTGACCAAACTTACAACATTTTTTTCCCTAAAAAACTTTCTCATTTTGTTCTGAAAACTAATCTAAATGTATTTTCAGCATCTATGAAAATATGAAAAACAGTCCTGATGGCCTACCCCATTAATCTCTTTTGCAATTAAGAAAAGATACTTTCTTTTTTATATACTTGTTCTCTAGAAGCAGATAATATAAACAGGAGTCCAAGATGAAGCAGAAAATCAAACAGTTTGGACCTGAAGGTGATGGATATAAAAATGTCACAGGGGACATCAAGAACTTAACTACAATTATTAAGAGGAAATGGGAAAGATATTAACTGCCTTGGAAAAAGTTTACTAATATCTAAGTCATTAAGCAGCTCTTGTGTGATTGGTACAAACCCTGCAATCCTCTTCCAAAACATCCAAAACTTTGGGAAGGCCACCATATGTCATGCTAATGGAACCCCTGTTCCCTTGGTACCTGCACTAGCTCTGATTAATGGAAGACATGCCGTGAATGATACAGGAGATTACACTGCATAAGTTAGAACGCAGACAGGCCATAGCTTGATTAGATTCTGGAACAAACACCTCCTCTCTCCTGGGGCACTGCTGTCCACAGCACAGCAGTCATCTGTTAAATAGTGGCATATTTCAACATGGAGGTTACCACACTAGCTTAAAATTTAACACCTGCCTTCCCAGAGCTGCCTGAAAACCTAGACCATCATCTCAAATATAAAGGAGAACAAAGGCGTATGAGAAGGCAAACTTTAAAATAAAAAGGAAGGATTTAACATGATAGGGAGCCTCAAATGCTACAAGCCGTGAACAAACACAGATGTGTTTTAAGACTTAGCTGTGACAAGGTTCTGCAATTTTCATTTTGTAAATATTCTTAACTAAAAATCCATTTCCTTGTACCTTAAAAGGTCATAGACTGGCCAAATGTTCAGATTTGCAAGGTACAAATAATGAACCCTGGCCAAAGGAGAAAGTAAATACATTCCTAGCTATCCAGAGCTATAGACAACGAGGACCAATGGGGTGAAAGATTGTGTTATCATACTCTTACATCATTAGACTTCTATTGTCAGGTGGTGAGGATACAGTAGCATTCATTTCTGTCTACCCTGTCTCTGCTACTACCTCAGAAAGGCCAACGTTTTTATCAGTAAGTCCAAAGATGAACACTTGTCTACCTATGGAAGGAGGCCCTATGAATGCCCTTTTAAATAGAAACAGAAATAATTCTTTCAAGACAGTTTGAATACTCTTTGCAAGAAAAGTCAAGCTCTGTAAACTTGTAAATATCTAATCCTTATTTTCAGAGTGTAAGAAGACTTACCTATATTGCCTTCGTATTTGACCTGCCAGGGATTTAGCTAATAGATTCCTTAATTGTGCTAAAGACCAACACCAGCTTTTCTACTTCCCTTGTGATTAATGACTTTGACAGTGGGATTTATTAAAAATTCCAAAGACAAAAAAGATCTCCTTCGAAGGCATCAGTCTCTATTTATGTATTTTGAATGCCCTGATTAAGGTCAGCTAACATGATGACACAAAAAGTAGAGGCTAAGGAGAACGTTACTTCCATTTCAAGAATTTGCTATCGAGGCCATCAATTAAACAAGGGAATCTGAGAGCTTAGCGAGAAGAGGCAGTCTATGCCATCGAAGAGTTGATAGTGTTGCTGGCAAATCACGATACATACAGAGAAAGCTCATGCAAAACAGGCATTAGCTGCCTGGTACATATAAACAAGAAGAACATTAGGAGTTCACAGCATAATTACTGAACTGGAGTGTTGTATATGCGTTTCAGAGAGGAGATGAGATGTAAGCTTCTCGAGAATGGGGACGAGCTTGAATATAATCAAAAACTGAGCTGAAGGGGAAGAATTCAGGTTACACCTAAATCTTTGGTGATAGGTTTCATGAGATCTCAGAATATGTGAAAAAGCATACTTGTCTAAAGGAATAAAAAATCAAAGCCTTTTTAAACTGAGAGAGAGAGAAAGAGAGAGAGAGAACTATTTCTCAAGGCATATTTGTGTTTCATAGCACATTGCTTGATGTTATTCTAGAGCAGCTAAACCAAACTAAAATAAAAAAATGGGGTAATTATTTCCTGGAGCATTGGTCCAATCCATTGTAGAGATCTTGTTCCTGATCACATTGAACAGAAGAAGCACAAGCATGAGCATCACAGAAAACAAAACAAATCCTATTCAGGTATTATTTAAGATAAAGTCAAAGGGATGAACTGGAAAGGGCCTACAACTTGGCTACATGAGGCCTACATTTCATTCCCTGCTCTACCTGTTCAAGTATAGCCTGGGGGTGAGGGTGAAGGAGGGAGTGTGATGGGATTAGACATCGGTAATACAACTGAGGGACATTGACAGTGACCAAGATGAGAGTATGAACTAGAGTCATAAAAGCTTCCCATTGAGAGGAAAGGAAAAATAATAAAAATACACAGGAAGTAGAATCAACCAGATTGATTCAGTTAGAGAGAATGCAAGATGATGGAGACGCATGGGAAAAGGAAAGCTAAGGGGGACAACTCACAGGTTTATGGCTTGGGCCAGAGGCTAAATGGTGGCATCATTCAGCAAGATAAGGAATATTTGCAAAGAAACAGCAATCGGTGGGAACAAAATTAATTCCATTTTAGACCCATTGGACTGAAAGTGCTTATGGGTTTTTTTCTCTGTAATTTTTAATAATCCTTACAAAAATGAAGCCTTCAGGGAACGTAAAATCAAATATGTCTGAAAAGTTTTTGGCCATTTTTACATTGACAGATAAAGCATATTATACGTATCTTTTTTGAAAAAGTTGAATATCATATGTTTTTTTTTAAGTATTATAGACTTTACTTTTTAGAGTGGAATGCTATTGCAAGCCGACGGTCCTGTCAAATGCATCTGTCAATGATGGCAAGATGGTCAAGAATAACTATTCCCAGCTGCCAAAGAATCTGGCTGTTTGTCAAGAAGAAATAAAAGGGGCAGTCTGCCAATTACTGCCCCCTTGTGCCCAATAAGCGGCAAAGGCAAATGAAGCAACATACCAGTGCAGAATGGCAGAAAGTCAACATCAACATATAAAATTATTCTAACTAAAAACTGAACCCCAAGCTCTTATTTCATAGTTGAGGTCGTTGGAGACCATGGAACAACTTAGCCACAATCCCAGGGCTCTCTCACAGAGAGGCAGGGCCAGAATTCAGATTTGACTTTCCAGACAAAATTCTTTCCTTGATACCAAATTTCATCTCTTAGAAATACGTTTCATGGATTCCAAGCTCACATTTCTAATAAGCAGACTTTTTTCATGCTTTTATTATAAAAGGAGAATCCACAACAAAAGAGTTTAAAAGGAAGATCCCGGAGGTCTCACACAACTGTGGAACCAATCCACCACTAAATAGAAGACAAATTCACAGAGAATGTCATTGGTACTCTATACAAATGCCTATAAAACCATAGGAAGAAATCACTCATAAAACCTAAGTTACTTTGACCAAAAATGCTCACTTCTTTCCATAAGTGAATAATTACCTCAGGCTAAATAGTTGAAGGGGAGAGTATGAATTTTGGCTTTCACCCATTGTTTCACTTAACTATCTTGGCACAAAGAGATTTCAGTAAAGAACTAGGGTTTCCCCTAAAGTTTGTCTGATTCTAATTAATTTTATCTTGTTTTGAGGCTCACATTTTCCCTGTCAGCAAAAATGAGTTTTTACTATTTGTGGCTGCATTTTCGTGACTCACTACTCAGTCCATTACAGAGGAGCATAGTGAGTGCACGGTAAATATCCCCTTCCCAGCCAGGCCTTCTCTACAATACACTCCAGGTAGTTCCTATCAGACTATTGGTATATAAAATTATAATCCATTTGCCATGTTTGATTGAGCTGAATCCACTGGCAATTTTTTTGTATATTTAAAAGATATTTCCAAAGCTCCATGAACCATAAAACCATTTGAAGAATAATGAAGCTGAGACACTAACAATATGTTAGAATAAATTTCAACCCCTCAAGTTTAAAGACTTATAGTGACCTGATCTAACACCAACTGAAGCACTTAAAAAATGGAAAAGTGTACCACCACACACGTACGTCATATATGCAAATAGATTCACATATTCTCTTGCAGGGAAAAAAAAAGAATGTTTTCTCACTATCTTTGCAAAATTAATGTATATGACAAACACTTTCCAATCTATAATAGAATCAAGGAGGACATCTAATTAGCAATTAGTCTGATTAACATTCCTGGGAGATTGATTTGTTTTACCAGATGGACTTCATAAAAATAATTCTTAGAGGATTTGTTTTAAAAATCAGCTAAGCTAATTACAAGATGTAGGAATAGAGAAATTTTAACAATCATACCGTGCATAAATTAATACGTTTAAGTTGTAAGTCTTTAAGATATGACTGAGAAGTGAAAAATGGCAAAAGGGGTTTTACGGGCCTGCTCAGTGAAACTACTGAGTTAATGACTAGAAATAGTTTGTTGAGAACGCAAAATCAAAACACGAAGACCCAGTCAGTTAGAAGCAAAATGTGAGCAAGCTGTGAAGGAAGGGCAAATCCAAGTTAGACATGGGGAAACTAAATTGGACCAAAGACAAGGAACGTTCCAAAGCACAAAAGAAAAAAAGAACAAGCAGGAACAGAGTCCAGAAAGAATTCTGCTCACTGTCTGCCTGGAAGCCCTATCAGCTAACTTTCCCATGGCTGAGACATGCAGAGTAAACACAGTCTACCTGTCTCAGCCTCTGCTGTGGGTAGGCAGGGCAATGACACTGAGTTACCATCAGTGGAGTTTGGAAAGAAATGATGTACTCTACTATCAAGTACCATAAAAACTTTCTAGAAGTGATCTATCATGCCTTTCTCTGCTTGCTGGTTGATAGGAGACCAGTACTTCAGGGACCTAAGGAGTGAGTGCCTGATGACCATAGAAAATGTTCCCTACTCATGAATACCCACGAAAGACTGCTGTATTAGAAAGAAAGAAATATTTATTGTGTTAAGATGTGTATAGTTGGAGATTTGTTTGCTATTGAAGCTGGTATTACTTACCCTTCATTAATGCACCTGTTTATCTCATTTAATCCCTACAACTATTTGTGGTGGTGATATTTTTATCTTATCAAATGGATGAAATGAATAAATGAAGAATTTGAGCTCAGGTCTGTCAGACTGTAAGAATCTATTTCCTCTCACCAAATAGTCTGGTAAACAGAATCTGAACCAAAGAAGACATGTGTTGTGTTTAATTTTGTTTTAATTCAGACGAATTCAAGAACGTGAATTAACCATTTTGAGCAAAGGATTCAATGGCATTTAGTATATTCAAAATGTTGTGCAACTATGTGAACATCCATCTAGTTCCAAAACATTTTCGTCGCCCCAAAGGGAATTCCATATTCAATAAGTAACCATTAGCCATTTCCCCCTCCTCTAGCCCCTGATAATTTTTTTTTTTTCTTTTTTCTTCTGAGATGGAGTCTTGCCCTGTTGTCAGGCTGGAGTGCAGTAGTGCAATCTCGGCTCGCCGCAGCCTCCATCTCCCAGGTTCAAGCGATTCCCCTGCCTCAGCCTTCAAAGTAGCTGGGATTACAGGCTTGTGCCACCATGTCCAGCTAATTTTTTATATTTTTAGTAGAGACAGGGTTTCACCATAGTGGCCAGGCTGGTCTCAAACACCTGACCTCAGGTGATCCGCCTGTCTTGGCCTCCCAAAGTGCTGGGATTACGAGCGTGAGCCACCACACCAGGCCCCCTGACAATGAAAAAACTAATTTCTGTCACTATGGATTTACCAATTCCAGATATTTCATATAATTGAGATCATACAATATGGGACCCATTGTGTCTGGCTTCATTCACTTAGCATAACATTTTTGAGGTTCACCCACAGGACAGCATGTATCAGTATTTCATTCCTTTTTATGGCTAAAAAATATTCTGTTGTATACCACAATTTTTCTTCTCCATTTATGCATTTTCACAGTTTGTCTATTGTGCATAGTGCTTCAATGTACATGTACTGATTGAGTACCTGTTGTTCACTCTTTGGGATATTTATCTAGAAGTGAAAATTCTTGGGCATGATATAGTTCCACATGAAGCCTTTTGAGAAACTGCCAAAATGTTTTCTACAGAGGCTGTACCATTTTACATTCTCATTAGCATTGCATAAAGGTTTGAATTTCTCCACATCTTCACCAACACTTGCTATTTTCAGTTTTTGGATTAACACCATCCTAGTACGTGACGTTCTCATTTCTGCAAAAAAGGACAATTGGAATTTTAAGAGGGATTTCATAGAATGAAACATAGCATTGGGTATTTCTGCCATCTTAGCAATTTAAAGTCTTCTAATTTATAAACATTAGATGCCTTCCATTTATTTATATCTCCTTTGATTACTTTCAGCAATGTTTTATTGTTTTAAGTGTATAATTCATTTATTATTTAAATTTATTCCTGTATATTTTGTTCTTCTGGCTCTTATTTTAAAGAAAAGTGTTTTCTTAGTTTTCTTTTCAGAATGTCCATTACTGGTATATAGAAACAACTGACTTTTGTGTATTGATAGTGTACCCTGCAACTTTGCTGACTTTGTTTACTAATACCAGCAGTTTTCTCTTTTTGTGGATTTTTGGAATTTTTAATATAGAGAATCATGTTATCTACAATTAGAGATAGTTTCACTTCTTCCTTTCCAATTGTAATACTCCTTATTCTTTTCTTGCTTACATGCCCTGTCTGGAACTTTCAGAACGATGTAGAGCAGCAATATTGAAAGCAAGCATCCACGTCTTGTTCTTGATTTTAAAGAGAAAGATTTCAGCCTTTCACCATTGACCATCATATTAATCATCACTTTTTCATAAAGGCCCTTTATTGTATTGAGAAAGTTTCTCCTAGTTCTAGTTTTTGAGTGTTTTCTCATGAAAGGTTTCGAATTGTGTGAAATTCTTTTTCTGTACTGATTGAGATAATTATGTTTTTCCTTTGTTCTATTAATGTGGTGCATTACATTGATTGTTCTTATCTTATTGAATGACTCTTGCATTTCTGTGATAAATCTCATTTAGTCATGGTGTATAATCCTTTTAATATGCTATTAAATTGAGTTTGCTAGTATTTTTTGAGGACTTCATCTATAATCATAAGGGATTTGGGTCCATAATTTTCTTTTCTCATGATGTCTCTGTCTGGCTTTAGTATCAGGGTAAGCTGGCCTCATAGAATGAGTTAGAAAATGTTCCCTCTTCTATTTTTTTGGAAAAGTTTGAGAAGGATTGGAGTTAATTCCTTACATGTTGTGTAGATTCACAAGTAAAACCATCTAGTCTTAGGCTTTTCTTTCTTGGAAGGTGTTTAATTACTGATATAATTTCTTGTTATGTAAACCTGTTCAAATTTTGTTTCTTCTTGAGCCAGTTTTGCTATTTTGTATGTTTTTAGGGATTTGTTAATTTCATCTACATTCTGTAATTTGTTAGCACACAATAGTTTAAATATTCTCTTATGATCTTTTCATGGTAGAAGATCTATAGAAATGTTACCACCTTCATTTCTGATTTTAGTTAAGTGCAACTTCTATTTTTTCTTTGGCTTAGTAAAGATTTGTCCATTTTGTTGATCTTTTCAAAAATCCAACTTTTAGTTGTATTAACTATATCTCTGATGATGGATAATTTTATGTATCAGCTTGGCTGGTCCCAGATATCTGGCCAAACATTATTCTGGTTTTGTGACAGTTTCTCTGGACGAGATTAACATTTTAATCAGTAGACTGAGTAAAGCAGACTGTCCTTCCTCCCTAATGTGTTTGGGCCTCAACCAATCGACTGAAAACTTCAACAGTACAGAAAGACTAAACAAAATGAAACACTTCTGCTTGAATAATTTGAGCTGAAATATTGGTATTTTTCTGCCTTTGGACTCAAAGTGAAACACTGGCTGTTTTTGCATCTGAAGGTTGTCAGTGCTTGGACTGTAACTTGTACTCTCAACTCTCTTGGTTCTCCAGATCTTGGATATTTTCAGCCTCCAGTATCAACTGAACCAATTCTTTATAATAAATATCTTGACAGATGATAGATGGATAGATAGATAGATAGATAGATAGATAGATAGATAGATAGATAGATATACATGATAGATATAGATAGATAGATTAGATGGATTCGATGGATGGATAAACCAAGATATAGATATCTTATTAGCTCTGTTTCAGTGGAGAAACTAATGTTTCTTCTTGAGTCAGTTTTACTACTTAGTATGTTTCTAGGGACTTGTCAATTTCATCTCTGTTCTGTAATTTGTTAGCATACAATAGTTCAAATATTCTCTTATGATATTTTTGTTGTAGAAGGTCTATGGAAATGTCACCACTTTCATTTAGTCAGGGAAATTAGTCAAGGTTCTCCAGGTTTACCCTAATGTTTTTCTATTTTCTGGTTCATTTATCTCTACTCTAATAATTATTTCCTTTTTTTAATTTTAAAAGTTTTTAAATTTATTGGTTCAAATTGTACTTAACTTTTTCTAATTTTTTTTAATAGTTTCTTTTTTTATTATTATACTTTAAGTTCTGGGATATATGTGAAGAACGTTCAGGTTTGTTACATAGATACACACGTGCCATGGTGGTTTGCTGCACCCATCAACCCGTCGTCTACATTAGGCATTTCTCCTAATGCTATCCCTCCCCTAGACCCCCCAACCCTTGACAGGCCCCCATATGTGATGTTCCACTCCCTGTGTCTATGTGTTCTCATTGTTCAACTCCCAATTATGAGTGAGAACATGCGGTGTCTGGTTTTCTGTTCCTATGTTAGTTTGCAGAGAATGATGGTTTCCAGCTTCATCCATGTCCCTGCAAAGGACATGAACTCATTCTTCTCTATGGTTGCATAGTATTCCAGGGTATACATGTGCCACATTTTCTTTATTCAGTCTGTCATTTATGGGCATTTAGGTTGGTTCCAAGTCTTTGCTATTGTAAACAATGCTGCAATACACATATACGTGCATGTATTTTTATGGTAGAATGATTTATAATCCTTTGAGTATATATGCTGTAATGGGATTGCTGGGTCAAATGGTATTTCTGGTTCTAGATCCTTAAGGTATTGCCACACTGTCTTTCACAATGGTTGAACTAATTTACATTCCTATCAACAGTGTAAAAGCGTTTCTATTTCTCCACATCCTTTCCAGCATCTGTTGTTTCCTGACTCCTAATGGTTGCCATTCTAACTGGCATGAGATGGTATCTCATTGTAGTTTTGACTTGCGTTTTTCTAATGACCAGTGATGATCAGCTTTTACCATATGTTTATTGGCCACATAAATATCATCATTTGACAAGTGTCTGTTCATATCCTTTGCCCACTTTTTGATGGGGTTGTTTTTTCTTGTAAATTTGTTTAAGTTCTTCGTAGATTCTGGATATTAGCCTTTTGTCAGATGGATAGATTGCAAAAATGTTCTCCCATTCTGTAGGTTGCCTGTTCACTCTAATCATAGTTTATTTTGCTGGGCAGAAGCTCTTTAGTTTAATTAAATCCCATTTATCAATTTTGGCTTTTGTTGCCATTGGTTTTGGTGTTTTTGTCATCAAGTCTTTGCCCATGCCTATGTCCTGAATGGTATTGCCTAGGTTTTCTTCTAGGGTTTTTATGGTTTTAGGTCTTATGTTTAAGTCTTTAATCTATCTTGAGTTAATTTTTGTATAAGGTGTAAGGAAGGGGTTCAGTTTCAGTTTTCTGCATATGGCTAGCCAGTTTTCCCAACATCATTTATTAAATAGGGAATCCTTTCCCCATTGCTTGTTTTTGTCAGGTTTGTCAAAGATCAGATGGTTGCAGAAGTGTGGTGTGATTTCTGAGGCCTCTGTTCTGTTCTATTGGTCTATATATCTGTTTTGGTACCAGGCTGTTACAAGCCTTGGGTTTAGTTTGCTTATTATTTTCTAGTTTCTTAAAATTGCATTATTGATTTGAAATCTTTATTTTTATGTAGGCATTTGCAGCTGTAAGTCTCCCTCTAAAAACTGGTTTTTCTGCATCCCATATTCACATTTGTGTATATGTGTTTTCATTTTCATTCATGTTTATGAATTTTGCAACTTACCCTAGTGATTTCTTTTTTGGTCTACTGATATTTAAGAGTGTTTTATTTTATTTTATTTTATTTTCACAAATTTGTGGACTTTCCAGTTCCTTTCTGTTATTGGTTTCTAGCTTCATGTCATTGTGGTCAGAGAAGATCACTTATATGATTTTGGTCTTTTCAACTTAGTTGAGAATTGTTTTCGTGGCCTACCCTATGGTCTATTCTGGAAACAGGCCCAGAAGACATTGAGAAGAATGTGTATTCAGCTGTTGTGGAATGGAGTGTTCAAAATGTCTGTTAGGTCTAGTTTGTGTATAGTGTTGTTCAAGTTCTCTGTGTCCTTCTTGGTCTCTATTTAAGTGTTCTATCCATTATTGAAAGTGGGATATTTAAATCTCTAACAATTACTGTATCTATTTCTCCCTTCAAGCTTGTCAGTATTTGCTTCAAATCTTTGGCTCTGTTGTTTGTTTCCTGTATGTTTATCAATGCTATGGCTTCTTAAAAATTGACTTTTTTAATAATATATAATATCCTTCTTTCTTTTAACAGCTTTTGACCAAAAGGTCATTTTGTCTGATATTAGTATGGCCACTACAGCTTTCTTTTGGTTACTACTTGCATTGAATATCTTTATGCATATTTTTGCTTTGAACCCATATTTATCTTTAGATCTAAAGTAAGTCTCTGGAATCATGTGCTTTTATCTGTCTGACTATTTCTGCCTTTGGGAAAGTTTTATCCGTGAACATTTAAAATAATTACTGATAAAAAAGGTCTTAATTCTGTCATTTTGCTATTTGTTTTCTATATATGTTATACTTTTGTGTACCTTATTTCCTTCATTATTGCTTTCTTTTCAGGCTAACTGGTTTTTGCTTTTTTAAAAAAGTTTGCCTTTGTTACCCCTTCCTTATTTATTTTTGAGTGTTTTTTAAAGGTATTTTCTTAGTGGTTACTGTGGAAATTATTAGTATCCTTAATTTACAACAATCTATTTGGAATTCACATTAATTTAGATTCAATAGCAGATAAAAAAGACTATCCAAATGCAGATTTTGCCCGCTTTATGTTCTTATTGTTACAAATTACATCTTTATGCACTGTGAGCCCATTAATGATATATTTATAATTTTTATGCATTTGTCTTTTAAATCATATAAGAAATCAAAAGAGGAATTATAAACCAAAGATACAATAACATTGGCTTCTATATTTACCTATGCATTTAGCTTCATCAGAGTTGATTATTTCTTCATATGACTTCAACTGACTGTCATTTTAACCTGAAGAATTCTGTTTAACATTTCCTATAGGGCAGGTCTACTATTAAGTTCCTCGGTTTTTGCCCAGCTGGAAATATCTTAATTTCTTCATTTTTGAGGGATAATTTTGTCAGATATAGAATTCTTGGTTGATAGTTTGTTGTTGTCTCTGTCTTTTCATTTCAGCACTTTAAATATATCATCTTGCACTCTCTGGCTTCCATGGAATAAGAAATCTGCTTTTAATCTTGTTGAGCACCTCTTGAACACAAGTCACTGCTCCCTTGTTGCTTTTCAGAGTTTATCCTTGTTTCTGGTTTTTAACGGCTTGGTTATAATGTATCTCACTGTGAGTTTCTTTGTGTTTATGCTTCTAGGAATTCATTGAGCTTCTTGTATATGTAGATCTTTATATCTTATCAAATATGGAGAGCTTTGGCCATTATTTCTTTGGATATTCTTTTGCTTCTTTTTCTCTCTCCTACTTTTCTGTAATTCCCATCATGCACAACACGAGATACAAAAGACAGGAATAGACCTTGAGCAAGCAGCGTGCACTGATCCCCAGACCAATCCAAGAAGGAAAAAAAAGATAAGGCAAAATGACAAACAGCAAGGCCAAGGAATCAAGCAGCGACCTAACACAAAACTAAATTCAAAAAATGAGGTCAAAAAAAGACTCAAGTAGGGAGACCAAAGAATCAGCAAACAGGAAATGGAAAAATCGAAATGAACTCATGCGAAAAGCAGACAGAAACAAAACAAAAAACCAAAAAAGACTAAAAAACCTACACGAAACCATCAACCAGAACATCATCCACATGATGGGAATTACAGAAAAGTAGGAGAGAGAAAAAGAAGCAAAAGAATATCCAAAGAAATAATGGCCAAAGCTCTCCATATTTGATAAGATATACACATGCACACAGCTTTTCCTCCCAGGATTTCACTTCTTCATCATTTGTCTCAACTGCAATCTTTTGCCCCAGGCGGTTGCAAGTTGTTAATTGACCTTATACTTATACCCACTGTTTTTTTCATGCTGCATGAGTTCAAGTTTAGGCAAAAGAAAACAATTTACAACAGTCCCTCAGGCAGCCCCAAGATTTGTTTGAATAGATAAAGTCTTGCTTTCTCCTTACAGAATCAGGGGCAGGGTCTCACACTGGGAACCTGGGCTGCAAGAACTCTACCAAGCTGGGTAGAGGAGTAGAGAAAGGGTATGTAAAAGTTCTTTGAAGTTTTTCTATCATTTTTTAACACTTATTTTTATTTTTTTAAGTAAAGGTGGTGTCTTGCCATGTTGCCCAGGCTGATCTCAAACTCCTGACTTTATTCTCCCAGCTCGGCCTCCCAAAGTGCCGAAATTACAGGCATGAGCCACTGTGCCTGTCCACTCATTTTTAAAGTTGCCTTTTTTTTTTTTAGTTCAGCATTCACTTGGTTGCTGTAAACATTTGACTGTTTTTCAGAGTACTGACAAGGTTGATTCTGACATTTTTCACTTGATTTCTCAGTTTCCAAAAGAAGTAGGCCCTTGAAACTACTTTTTCGTCATTTTTGCTGACATCACTCACCATGTCAATTTTGACAGGGCACTGAGTAAAACTTACTGGTCCTAATGATATTTTACCTATGTCCTAGATATTTATTATTTCCATGATGAGCTACCCATTATTACCAACCTAACTAATGCATCACAAATATCATCTCATTAGATCCACAAAATAAGTGGAATGAGTGAGAAGAAAACAATAACACAATTATGGGACAGATTTGCAGAAGAGTTTTAGTCATGAAACAAAAAACATTTTTGCAAATTAATATTTTAAAATGTATTAGTTTGCTTATATGCAGTTTTGGTTGGAAAAATGCCACATTCAGTAATTTGAACTTTAAAGTATCTTACATAGAGACTGACATTCATTTATCTCTTTCAAAGCCTCCCCACCCCACTATACCCAGCGGAAGAGGTGGTGGTAGGCAGGAGTACAGCAAGCAACAACACACACCTGATTCCTTGACTTGCTAACTAAGAGAAATGAGAAGGAAACCCCCAGAGAAGGTGAGAGTACCAGGAGGGATTCATCTGATCTATGAACTTACCAGCCTCTCCCCAAGCTCTTAGAACACTGGGTTATTCTGAAGCAAATCCCAGTCTTCATATTATTTTATGTATAAATGTGTCTGATTACATCCCTAAAAAGAACCTTAATAATCAAAACCAAATAGCATGATCACATCTAAACAAGTTAACAACAATTACTAAATGTCAAATATTCAGTGTTCAAATCTTCCCAATCTTCTCAAAACTGTGAGTGTGCATATGTGTTTTTATGACCATGTGAAAGTATGTATATAGGATAAATTCCTGTAAGTACTTTTAATGAATAGTTCAAAGATAGTCTTTCTAGGCTGACACTTTTCCTGGAACTTTGTTACATTTTCTACAATGCATGTTTTTCATTTATATGCATTCATTTTATCTCTCTTTAATTATTGTTTTGTTTACTTAGATTATTTGATTATATTTTCTTTGGCTACTAAAATATTACTTTCTAAAACAATTTTTTTATTTCACTTTGTTTTTGTTTTCAAATATATATATATTTTTTTGGATTCAGGGGATACATGTACAAGTCTATTGCCTGAGTATATTGCATGACACTGAGGTTTGAGAAACAAATGATCCAATCACCAGGTACTGAGCAGAGTACCCAACAGTTTTTCAACTCTTGTCCCCCTTTTTCCCTCCCCACTCTAGTAGTCCCCAATGTCTACTGTGTCATCTTTATGTCTATGAATATGCAATATTTAGCTCCCACTTATAAGTGAGGACATGCAATATTTGGCTTTCTGTAACTAACTAATATGCTTAGGATAATTACTTCCAGTTCCATCCATGTTGTTGCAAAAGAAATGATTTTGTTCTCTTTTGTGGCTCCATAGTATTCTATGGTATATACATACAATGTTTTCTTTATCCAAGCCACCAATGATGGGTGCCTAGGTTGGTTTTATGTCTTTACTATTGTGAATAATGCTGTTACGAACATGTGAGTGCATGTGTCATGTTGGCAGAACTAGTTGTTTCCTTTCTGATATATATCCAGTAATGGAATTGCTGGGTCAAATGGTAGCTCTGCAAAACATTAAATAGCAGCATGAAATTCTACCAAATGAGAGAATAGTAATTAACTATTTTCCTGTTATTATCTGAAGTGGGTTTTTTGTTATTGCTGTTTTGTTTTTGCTATCAAATATTACTATTATCTGCACATTTTTATAATTATGCCATTTTTTACATCATTAATACTATCGGTTAACCATTATTGAAGAGTTTTTATCATGTATCCTAAAATATGCATAAGAAAACAATTTAAAATACAGATTTTGTTTACTACCTGAATTTCTTATAATTTTCTTCTAAGTCTTTAGCCTACTATTCTATTACCCCCTTTCTGCTCTGAAAATGTATTTCTCCTCTGGTTTATTGTGCAGTAAAATACAGGGAAAGTGAAACAATTCCAGTCACTATTTATTGATCATTCTTTATTAAAATATTCTAATATTTCCCCTGAATGCCTTTGATCACTTAAACTACATGTAGGTTCTCTTGGGATATAGTGCTAGCCATAGTTGATCTTCCTGTTTAGATGAAATTTCCTTTATGTTGTCTGAGTGTGGTATAAAAGGAATACTCCCCAAGCTCTTTCTCTGCTTGACTGGATTTCACCTTTGCCTTATCTGATTTCTGCAAGATCTTGCAATCACTGAGGATCTAACTCAATCTGTCTAACACAGTTTTGGTCTTTAAGTTCATGCTTGTGTGTGGCAATATGTATTTTCTCAGCCCTCACTTCCTGAATGCTGATTAACACTTCTTAAGCTGTTGTAGAAGATTCTTTCTTTTCTGATTTGCACCATTCTCTTTTTTACTATAGTCATGCTTTCCAGTGAACCACTTTATTTAGATATCAGATATGCACTTAGTCATGACTGGCAGCTCTCAAGGAAATGGAATTTGTTTGAGTTGGAGTGAAACCAAATGAGTAGAATTTTGGAGCTTAAAGCAAATGTAATTTGTTGAAAGAAAGCTGATCAGACAGCATGAAATCCATACTTTAGAGCAAAGCTTTCAACATTGGGCCCAAATTCTACTTCTAGCCTTATCATTCTAATATTTCTAACTGGTAGGGGAAGGGACAAAAGAACAGTAAATAAATAAATAATCATTCTTTCCTAGGCTTTGTGCCAAGCACCTTATAAACATTCCTATTAATCTTTACAACGACCCTGAGAAATAAGCATTATCTTTATTTTACAGATGAGATAATACTGGGTCAGGAAGATTAAATAAATTAACCTGGCCATACTAGGCTAGTAAAACATACACATTAAATGGAAACCGGGGTTAGTCTTGATTCTGATTCTACATTATACTTAACTATCCTTCCTGCTTTGAGTAGTCTCCAAATGGCATAAGCTTGAGCCACGTTGGACTCTAACCCTTTGTCTGAATACACTATACTTTTATATGCCTCTAAGTACATGCTTAAAATCTTTATCCCCTTCTCATTCTGATGAACTCTTCTCATTCTTTAATACCTAGCACAAATATCACTTTCTCTTTGAAGCCTCTTATTTTTGCAGACAGAATCAATTTTTCTTTTCTCATGGTCCCATAATACTCTATACAGAATATTATAATATTTTACTTTTTTCATGCTGTTTCCTCCCAACTCAGAGATTCTGTCTTATTTGTTAATATATTCCAGTTGATAGCTTAATTCTTGTTACCAAGTAAATACATAGTATTTTTTAGATCAAGTCACCAATTTATTAAGAAGTAAATCAAATAATAAACTAATTAGTACTTGCTGGCACTAAAAGAAGACAAGGCAAATTGCCAGATCTATAGATGCTTCAGAAGGGCAAATAAGAGGAAGAAATTTCTCCTACTCAGCAACACAACGTGGTAGGTGCCAATTAGGGTGATGCCAAGATTAGTTTGGTAATCATCTGCAATCAGTGTCCTCCCTTAATTAAAGTCCTGCCTTTTTCCAGCTAGAGGGAAGAGGGAATAAAGAGAGGAACTGGAGGAAAAGATAAGGGCCACCCCCTTTCCCTCAGAGATGTGTAACTTGACAAAATCAATGAAGCAAATTCTAGAAATTCTGCATTACTTTTGGCTTCACATTTAACCTAAAAGATTTTTCTCAACTGGTTGTTGAACACATGAGTTTGTATGAAAAATAACTTCACACTCTCAATGAGAAAAGGCTTCCAATGCACACAAGTTATCTCCTGCAGTTTTCCATCTGTTTATACGGTAGGAATGATAACAGCTAAATGTGTAGAGATATGGACCAGTTTTAATGAGTATGCCTGTTACCACATTGCTTTGTATAGAAGAGAAAAGTGACAGACCCAAAATCCAAAGGGGGAGGTGAAAAGCTGCTCATGAATTAAAGAATGATTCTTTAAATTAAAACTTTCCATGCTTTGGGAGAACAGCAAAGTACAAGGAAGGCTAATAAAGCCAGTCTGATGCAAATGACTCAGTGGTTTCCTGAAGACTTCAGGGGAGTTGCTGAGCTCTGAGTAAGGTCCATGAAACCAGGGCTGAAGAGAGCACAGGCTATGTGTGCTGTGGAAAGTTAATCCCTAGGGTCAATTTTTTAGCCAAGAAGTGCTGAATGTCCGTATTTCTTTTATTTGTCTCCTTGAGAACAATCATGAAATTCAGTTGGCCTTCTTCCTTGAATCTAAATGTTTGGTATTTGGCAAATAAGTGGACCTCAACTATAAATCAGCCATTACAAGAGTGTAAATTTCAACATGAATGACCTTCATATTCAACATTGGAAATTTGAGTAGTTTTTCACAAAGCAAAATTTCCTATCAAGTCTATTCAAAGAAATAGTGTTTTAAGAGCTATATCCTTTCTATATATTTACTCTTAATCTCATTAGTAAATGCTATCCATGATTACACCTTGCAAAGTTAAATATGGCTAATCCAATTTGAATGATGAACTTACTACATGGTACTGAAGTGGCTAAATTTTTATTATTATTATTCAGTAAGCTCTTTGTAAGTAAAAGTTTTAAAGGAAGAGTCTCAGCACTTGTTTTATAAGCAACTTAGAAATAATGTTGCATGTAAGAATCATCATTCGTTGCTAATTGGTTAAAAAATTTGATGACAAACAGGATGTTTGTAGATACTGTCTCTCTGCAGTATCTCTCCAAAGATATACATTAATTACAAAAATAATAGGTTTATAAGAAAGAAATTTAGCAGATACCATCCTAATCAAGTCTTGAAACTTACCATTACCTGCAATTAGATAAATAAACATCCATTAGGTGCCTCCTTATGTCATACACCAAGAAGAACACAACACTGCTCTGTGATATTCCTTGCAAAAATGCATAGCCTGAATCTAACCATAAGAAAAAATTGAGCAGATCAAAATTAAGGATAATCTAGAAAATAACTGGCTTTTACATTTCAAAAATGTCAAAGTCACATAAGACAGACTTTTTGTGAGGAACTTTTCCATATTTTAGAAGACTAAAAAAAATGACAACAAAATGTAGTAAGTTACCTTGTATTGGATCCTAGACCAGACATAAAGAAAATCTTTTTACTTTAAGGGCATTAGTAGGACAACTGGCAAAATTTGAACAAGGTGTATAAATTAGATAAGATTACTATTATTCATGTTAATCATTATGCGGTAGTTATATAAGACAATATCTCTGTTTCTCAATATACAATGAAATATTTAGGAGTAAAGGGCATTGTATTCATATCTTATTCCTTATCTTATTCCCCAAAAGTTGAGAAATGGAAATAATGATATGATAACATTTATTAAACTTAAACACATACGTCTGTGTGTGTGTGTGTGTGTGTGTGTGTACGTGTGTGTGTGTGTACGTGTGTGTAATGAGAGAGGAGAGATAACAATGTAACAAACATGGAACAATGTTAACATTTGAGGATTCCGTGTGGAAGGTAAATGGAAGTGGGAATTATTTGCCCCATTTTTGAATTTCTGTAAGTCTGAAATTATTTCCAAATAAAAATGCCCCTTAGAGACCAAGAGATCCAAGCCTCATTCTCTGGAGGAAACCATGGTCATAGCTGGTTCATAGCAAATCTATAGCTTCAGAGTCCAAGGCTTTCCCTACTATAGCCTGCGTTTCTGCAACCACCACAAATTTGTTCTCAAGAGATCAGTATAGAGCTTTGTTGTAGAGCTTTGATGTAGTTGGAA
Source organism: Cebus imitator (assembly GCF_001604975.1). Taxonomy (NCBI): domain Eukaryota; kingdom Metazoa; phylum Chordata; class Mammalia; order Primates; family Cebidae; genus Cebus; species Cebus imitator. The sequence continues at coordinate 1,867,247 of NW_016107561.1, forward strand.
GGTTTGCTCTCCAAATCTCAGGTTGAAATGTGATCCCCAGTATCAGAGCGGAGGCCTACTGGGTGGGAGGTGCTTGGGTCATGGGCGTGAGTGCCTTATGAATGGGCTGGTGCCCTTTCCTAGTTGTTTAAAAATGATCCCTGTTTCTCTTTGCTCCCTCTCTCACTATGTGATATGCTTGCTCCCCTCTGCCTTATGCCATATGTTTAATTTTCCTGAGGCGTCTCCAGAAGCTAAGCAGATGCTGTTGCCATGCGTGGACATGCCATGCAGAAGAACCGTCAGTTAAGTAAACCTTTTTTTTTAAATAAATTATCCAGTCTCAGGTATTCCTTTGTGGCAACACAACATGGACTAATAAAAGCTTCTGATTTGAAGTAGGGGACTCCAAAGTTGTAACAGAAATAGGCTTTTACTTTGCTGCTCCTACAACCCTGTTTTTAGGAACAGTCTGGCCCTGATTATACTCTTAGCCTAGCACATAGGAAAGCCCTTTCTTTTCTTCCTCACTCCGTTGTTAAAGTTTCACATACATGAAGACTCAGAGAAGAAAATAGATCCTGAGAGTGGTGTCTTGTGTCTTCATCAATCAAAGTTAAGGGCATAACTTCTCCCTAGGGTTTGTGTGTTTTCAAATTCTGCCCCTTTAACACCTATGATACTTTGGGCAAATTAGTTGTCTATATTTCTGTAAAATGGACATAATGTTACAGTATTTGCCTTTAGGACTACTGGGAGAATTAAATGGGATAATGTACGTAAAGTATTTAGCATGGGCACAGCACATAATAAGTGCTCAGAACGTAAGTTATTTTAAACTTACGTTCTGAGCACTTATTTAATAAAAAGTGTAGTTGATATTAAGTCCAGATTCTCATTTATGGAAAAGGTAACTACAGAATAATTCAGTTGTTTGAGAACATTGCAAGAATACAAGGAGTCAACTTTCAAATACCTATCAGTAGTCAACATTTTGGCCAGAAACACTGTTATGCAATAACTATTTTACCTTCACCTTCTTCATCAAGAAAATTGATCATTAAATTAGAAAGAGGATTGGAAACTAAATGTCTATCAGCAGGACACTAGCTAAATACTTCATGATACTCGCCTTCATTGGAATGATAGGAAGCAATTAAGAAGAATGGGGCAGGTGAAAATGTCCTGGAATGAAAGGTTATCCAATTCACATTGTGAAGTAATGGGAGAAGAGCAAATCAAAATAAATAATTTATAGTATGTTCATAATTTTTAAAAATGCACACAAGGGAAAGAAAAGGATTAGACAATTATATTCAAAACAATTAAGAAATAACTGGTAATGAGATTGAGTGTGGAAGGTGTTCAAATTTTTCCTTATACGTTACTGTCTATAGTTGTTTATTTGGCTATTTCAATAAGTATTATCCATACATTCACAATAAGGCTACCACACATACTGCTGCAAGTCTCTTTATATAGAAACGCATGCGCACACACACACACACACACAATTTTATCAATTCCGCATTGTAATAGCTCTGACTGGCTCCTATTGGTATCACAGGAATTATCAGACCTGACAGACTCAGCCACTGATTCCAGAGGCCCATGTCAGGGCGTCACAGTAACTGACTGGACTTGTGCTTGAGACAGACAGGAATGAACTAAAAAAACTCAGTAAACAATAGCAACAAACACTGCTTAAGCATTTGTGTGCCTTCTTAACTGTTGCCTAGTTAGCAAAATAAACAGGATAAAAATTATGGGATCTCATAATATGATTATAACCTAGATAATTCTGGACTTTTGTTTAAAATCTGAATCAGTTTGGAAAAAGAGGACAGTGTCAGTGGAACAACATAATTATGTTCAATAGGTACACTGTTTCATGGATAAAGTATTTTAAACATGAGGTCCATGGGTAAAAAAACAAAAAAAAGCAACACTTGATAAACTAAAGTTGTGTAATTATAAAGTATGAACAGATGAGAACACAGGGCCCAAGGATCAACTGACCAGCCAGGGTCACACATGGAGTTAGTGCTATGATTAGGGACTCCAATGCCTGTAGGTGCCATGCAGGTGATGCCCATGGGTATAGATGTAGATGGGGGCTGCAGCAAGGATGAGAGCCTGTGCCAGCCCAAGGAAGGCTTCAATTGCTCATCTCCATCCATGTGCCATCCAGGAAAGCCAATCCACTCTTACTGATGTTCCTTCTTTCAAGAGAAGCCAGATGCTTACATAAAACACTCATATTAGTAAATGTTGGCCAATTTATAAAACATATGTTCACATATTACTGTATATGAAGCAAATAAAAGGCAACTATGGGATGGACCAGTCCCATGGCCACCACTGCTGCCAGTCCCATGGTCCCATTGCTACCTCTGAGAATCCAAGACAACTGGCTCCTTGGTGGGGCTTTCTTTCTCCGGATTCAGTTTTCCCCAATCTCTAACCCCAGTCATGAATTATTCCAAATTTAAATAAATAAATAAAGAAAAGAACACTTCTAAGTTACCAGATAAGAAACAGACTGGGAAACACAGAAAAGAAAATATAATAAGGAACGAGAAGTAAATTCTGGCCTTCAAAAAGCTGTGGTGAGGAAAGCCCAAGAAGAATCGTGAAAATTACCTACTATAATAATAAATATTACAGAATAAGTAAATTGGGGGATGCTTACAGGAAACTGCTAGAGTAGTTGATTCATTCTAGCTGAGTAAATGCAGAAGATCTCAGAGGGAGAGGCTTTGAAAAATAAAGTTCCAACAGGTGGAGAAGGAATAGGCATCGTAGACTGATAAACTAGAAGAACAAAAAACACTTGTGAGTGATTAGAACTGGTGTTTCGGTAGAAATGAAAGAAATGGGGTGATGAAAAAAATAGGGTACATAAAGGAATTGGGGCAGTGTTCTCCAAGGCCAGTGAGAACGTTACTTTGAAATAGAAGAAGCTGATAAATGGTTCTGAGTGTGTGACATGATTTTGTTATTCTTTTAGAAGATTTCCCTTGGAATGTAACAAATAGATTGAAAAAATGAGAAGATGGCAGAGGAAAAACTGGTTAGTAAGCTATTTTGATTGTTGTTGATGGAGTGAACTATAGTGAAAACAACGGGATTAAGAAAGAGAGGATGGCTGTAAGAGCCATTGTAGAGAGGATTTATGGAGCTTTGCTACGGAAATGAACGTCTAGGGCAAGGCGTCGTGATGACTTTAAGATCTCAAGCCCAAAGGTTTTGGAGGAAAGGGTGCCTTTAGGAACACAGTAGCACGGATGGGAATGCTGTGCTCCTGTGAGACAGAGTTTGCCGCCGGGGCAGGGAAGAGGTGGTAAGATAGATCTGTGGGGTCCAGCAAGGTATTGAAAGAGCCAATTCTGCTTTTAGAAGACAAGTCAGGATTAGAGGTTCAAAGTGGCCTTTTAACAGAATACAGATCGCAAAATTAAAATTATAGAAGTGATGAGATTGTTCAGGAAGAATGTAAAATGTCCAAGAGAAACAAGTTTGACAAAATGTTGGAAAACGCCTACAGATACCCATTTCAAGGTATGAAGATTAACTAAATAAGGAAAAGGAGATTTAAAACAATTACAGCGGCTACTGTTTATCCAGCATGTCATTTGTGCCAGGCTTTGGGCAAAGGCTTCACATAAATATTTTATTTAATTCTCATAATAACCTTGTGAAGGGACTGAAGCTTAGAGAGGTTAAGTAACTTGAATAAGGATATAAATAGTAGGTTCGCAAAACATAACATACAAATAAGGCTAATAAGCATTTGTAAACACGGTCAACTTCTATGGTAGTTGAGGAAATGCACCAGGTTTATAAAAACTTAAACAGGACTATAATCCTTTGAGGAAGAGCTACTCATATACTGCTAGTGGAATGTGAAATGGTACAGCTTTTTTAGAAGGCCATCTGGCAACGTCTATTAAAATTAAATATACCCATGAAATGTAAATTAAATATACATGTGTCCTTTGATCCAGCCATCCCTCAACTGGGAATTGACCCCATAAGATGAAATCACCAACCCCAGGTAAAAAAAAATGTCTGAAACAAATGGAATATCTATTAGTAGAGGAATGGTTGAATAATTTGTGACACATCCACAATATTTAAGAATGAATGAGTTCTACACCAACTCTTTTGAAAGGATCTCCACAATGTACTGTTAAGTGAGTAAGACAAAAAGCAGACAAGAGTAAAACATATGATTCCATTGCTATAGAGCAAAATATAAGATACACATCTGTGTATATGTTGTGTGTGTGAGTATGTGTATTTTATCTGCCTAGGGTCACATTACTACTAGCATTAGTTAGGATTTATGTTCAGATCTGTCTGATTCTTAAGCTCATGCATTTGATCACCAGAAGAAAAAGAAATGAAATATAGTCAACAATGTCAAAGGAATGACCTTAGAAAGACATTAAGTGGAGCGGGAGCTAAGAAAAGGCTTTGGATTTGGCAATGAGGATGCCACATGTGCCCTCTGGGAGACAGGTTTCAGTTGAGCCGTTCAGGAGGGGCCCGATGCTGGGAGCCAATGAGCAGGGAGGGCTGTGGTGAGGAAGAGGTGCCAGTGAGCCCCAGCCACACTTCAGAGGACATCTGCCAACAAGCAGATTGTCAGTTTGGCTGAAGAAAGAGGAGCTAGGATTGAGTTTTCTTGTGCTTGTTATGTTTGTGTGTTTTTTATGGAGGGTGCTGTTTGCAATTTTGTGTTTTTCTGTCTTGTTGAGTTTAAGACATCCTTTGCACATCTGAAAGTTAGAGTGAAAAATGAGATGCGAGAGAAAGACCAAGTTCCAGAACTGATGGAAGGGGAAAGCTGAATAGCTGCCTATTGTCCTTTCTCTCCTGGCCCCTGTCTAGTATCTCTGAAAGACAAATGACTTCTTTAAGAGACATAATTTTAGGCTGGGTGCATTGGCTCATGCCTGTAATCCTGACACCTTCATAGGCTGAGGTAGGAGGATTTCCTCAGGTCAGAAGTCCAAAAGCAGCCTGGATACTTCAAGACCCTTGTCTCTACAAAAAGAAAAAAAAAAAAAAATTAAAGCCATCTACCACCTTACTAACTTCCACCCATTGATAAGTAAGATTCTTTTTTTTTTTTTTAATTGTACTTTAGGTTCTGGGGTACATGTGTAGATCATGCAGGATTGTTGCATAGGTACACACATGGCAATGCGGTTTGCTGACTCCATCCCCCATCACCCACATCTGGCATTTCTCACCATGTTATCCCTCCCTGACCTCCCAATCCCTCCCTGCTATTCCACCCTTGGCTCCCCTCAACAGACCCCAGTGTGTGATACTCCCCTCCCTTTGTCCATGTGTTATCATTGTTCAACACCCACCTATGAGTGAGAACATGTGGTGTTTGATTTTCTGTTCTTGTGTCAGTTTGCTGAGAATGATAGTTTCCAGATTCATCCATGTCCCTACAAAGGACACAAATTCATCATTTCTTATGGCTGCATAGTATTCCATGGTGTACATGTGCTATATTTTCCTTGTCCGGTCTATCACTGATGGGTATTTGGGTTGGTTCCAGGTCTTTGCTATTGTAAACAGTGCTGCTATGAACATACATATGCATGTGTCTTTATAACAGAATGATTTATAATCCTGTGGGTATATACCCAGTAATGGGATTGCTGGGTCAAATGGAATTTCCATTTCTAGATCCTTGAGGAATCGCCACACTGTCTTCCACAATGGTTGAACTAGTTTACACTCCCACCAACAGTGTAAAAGTGTTCCTATTTCTCCACATCCTCTCCAGCATCTGTTGTCTCCAGATTTTTTAATGATCGCCATTCTAACTGGTGTGAGGTGGCATCTCAATGTGGTTTTGATTTGCATTTCTCTAATAAACAGTGATGATGAGCATTTTTTCATATGTTTGTTGACCTCATATATGTCTTCTTTTGAAAAGTGTCTGTTCATATCTTTCTCCCACTTTTGGATGGGTTTGTTTGTTTTTTCTTGTAAATCTCTTTTTGTTCTTTGTAGATTCTGGATACTGGCCCTTTGTCAGATGGGTAGATTGCAAAAATTTTTTCCCATTCTGTTGGTTGCCAGTTCACTCTAATGATGGTTTCTTTTGCTGTACAGATGCTCTGGAGTTTAGTTAGGTCCCATTTGTCTATTTTGGCTTTTGTTGACAATGCTTTTGGTAGTTTAGTCATGAAGTCCTTGCCTATGCCTATGTCCTGAATGGTTTTGCCTAGGTATTCTTCTTAAAAACCATCCGTGACCTGTCTGAAATTTAAGAAACCAAAGGAAATCTCAACTCTGAGTAAAAGAAGACACTAGGAAGCTAACATCATTTGGCAACAATGCAAGTTGGTGACCACGAGCCCAGCTGCTCTTTGAGCTGCTTTCTCTGATTCTCTGGACCCATCAACCAGGTCCTATGCTGGCTCGCTCTTCTGTCTCATGCCTCCTCTGAGGCCTTGAGCAGTCCTCCTGGGCAGGTTTGTCAGGGTTTGCTTCCTGGTCCCAATTAATGAAAAGGGATGAGGTAAAAGACTCACATCCTCTTCTTACATTTCCACTGTGGCCCCCAGAAGAGCAACAGCTGCCAGGAAACTAAAGGCCCACCCTCCCAATGGAAGGAATGACTCAGTGGGCCAGTAAGGCAGCAAGTGCACTTGTATAGCTAGCTGCCACCTTGCTTGTTGTCCCTCCTCTGAAGTTGTTCTTAAGTAGAACACATTCTCCTCTCTGCCAGTGCTGCCATGGGGGGTAAGCTCATCAAAGTGCAGGCAGGACCTCCCCACACCACAGGAGAGGCCTCTGCTCTCAAGAAAACTAGCTACTTGAGACAGGGGAAACCAGAGGACAGAGGAACAGTCCAGTCCCTCTTGGTCTTCAGTCCAAATTACTTGCATTTCCCAGCCCAGCTTTGCAAGCACAGAGCTAACACTATATTTTAATCCTTTTCTGATTCCTGCGTTCACCTTGATCCAGAATTAGCCTGAATGTCTGACACCAGGTTTGTTACTAACTAGCCTTTACCCTACCCACTTGAGGGCACCCAACCCAATTGCTTCATGTGTAGTTTAAGACTCATTGATGAGCCTGTAGTTGCTTCCTGATGCTGAAGAAAAAAAGCGGAATTTAATAAAATTTAAAAGTCTTGCAATCATGATTATGTTAACATTTCTTCAATATGGACATGAATCACCTGGCTAGCCTGTTAAAATTCAGAGTCTAGTTTAGTAGGTCTGGGTAGAGCTCAAGCATCTGAATTTCTAGCAAGCTCCCAAGTGATGCCAGTGCCATGGACCACACTTTGAATTGAAAGATTAGAACAACAGTTCCCAAACTTCCCTGCACTTTGGCATTATCTGGAGTCTTTTAAAAATCCCCAAACCCAGGCCACACTCGGGACCAACAAAATCCCTCTCTGGCAATGAAACACAGGAAACTATTTTTGAAACTTGCCAGGTGATTCCAATATGCAGCTAAGTTTGGAATCATCGTTTGAGAACAATGAGCATCTTTGCAAGGCCTAAATATGAATTACAAATACCTGGAGGCTTTAGGTAACTAAAACTCTCTATGGAGACAAAAGCAAATCCCAGGTCTTAAGCTACATTAATAACAGTAAATTTTGTAAGTTAAAAAAAAGTCAATAATTGCTATCAAACTCTGGCTGTACCTAAGTATCAAGTTCTGTTTGGATGGGGGCTATATTTTAAGAGGGATATTGGTATCATGGACTATGTCCAGTGAATATTGAACCATAAAATAAAGCAAGAAGGAGCCATAACGGATGTCTCCAGATAAATCTAAGACCTGTCCAAAGAAAAGCTAGCTGTTTCTACTCAAAGCTTCCTCTCTTCTCAGTAGAATCAGGCTCTGACACTTGCACATTCTAATCTGGATTCTCTCTGGATAAGTTTTCTCTCTCATTCAAATAGATCCCAGGGGGTTTCCCATACCCATCCATGTCTGGACCCAGCAGTCAAAGGACTGAATCTCAAACTGGGTCCTGCTACTTTTGCTTTTCCTTATCTTTGCAATTACTTCCTTCTGTTGTGCAGATAGGTACGTGAAATATACGTAAAGCATCAGTAGGCATATGACTGGATTAGGACAGTATTGTTTGCCTTGCATGGGTGATAATGCAGATGGTCACAGAAACATAAATCTTTGTCCAGACAACTTTAAACAAAAATGCATATTTTTTGGCAATGTCAGTTCCTCTGGGAAAACCTGATTTAGAGAGGCCAAGATACATGAAAATACTCAGGGCCTTAAAATGACTTCCTCGGGGTCTGTTCCAACATTTAACATGTCTGCAAAAACGTCATCTCTCTTTGTTGAATTAGGAAGTGTTCACAATCTGTTCATGCTTTGTTTATGCTCTGTTTAAGATTTAATGATGATTTGTTACCAGTAGCCAGAAACAAGAAAACTTAAATGTTCTCTGCTTAAGAGATTTTAAATGACCCTGACGGTTTCATTTTTTAAGTAGCTGTATCCTTTGACAATGACTCTTAAGATAGTTTCAAAAATGGGGATTAGAAATAGCAGTAGAAATGATACAAATAAATTAGGTGAAATTTACCAGTTCTCTCTCTCTCACACACACACACACACACCCATACATTATTTACCTGACTTTGCTTCAGAGGCAACAGTGCTAGAAAAATAACCAGACAGCAAACCCTGGTTAAAATGTGGTTCTGTTTCTTAATTTATCATTCCAGTTATTAGCAACATCAAAATATAGTCTCATCCATTATTTTGGTGGTGGTATGTAATGGGTTTTGGAGTCAGAACAGAAATGTATGGATGAAAAACTTAAATTCGAATTCTCACCTTTGCCATTTAATAGCTGTGTGAACTGAAGGAAATTGCCTATCCTTCTGGGCCTCTACTTCTTTGTCAGTAAAATAAGGATAATAACACATTGCGGGACTGTAGAAAGATTAAATGAGCTCATATGTGAAGAGTGCAAAACATAAGTCCTGGCCTATAGGAGGCACTTGGTAACTGGTAGCCATTTTCATGATTGTGTCCCATGAATACTCTTTTAAATTTTAAAACAAAGTGTTAAAGAGAATGCAGAATGTAACCAACAATCCATTGGTGTGACCCCACCTAAAATGCAAATTTTTAAAAAGTAAATTACTAAAAATACAAACACACACTAATTTCAAAGATTTTTAAAGTCATTCATACACAACTATATAAACTTGACCAGTGTCTGGAATTCTTGAACTTCTTTTACCCTTGGAGGTGGTTTGGTGTTTACATCTCAAAGGTAATCATGCTGAACGTAACCCTTACTCTTCTGTGCAAGCCAGTCTCTCTCTCTTTTGCCTCCATCTCTTCCCTGCCCATCTCCGATCCACTGTTTCCTCTCCTGGTACCTGGTACCTATCACATAGCTCAGAGCAGTATGAACAGCCAGCTGCTGAAATTGCTCTCTCTGCTTTTATCTCCGCTCTGGTTACTTGGAACCAGAATAAGGAGTCAACAACCCAAGGCCCTGGGAGATACACTGTACATGCATTATCTCATATACTCTTCACACCAACCCCTGTTCCAGAGGCACCATTAGGCTCATTTACAGAGGAAGAAACCAACCCTGAGAGCTTTTTCAAGAGGAGCCTACGATCACATCATTAGCATATAATAAAGCCAGAGGTATCAGGGCTCTAAGACTCCAAAGCCCAGTTCTCAATCTGTGTTCTCAGGTAACCTGATCTAGGTGTATCCTTTATCTGGCCCCTACTTGTCAGGAAAAAACTGATCAGAACTTCTGGCCATCTCTGTGAAGGACAATTTGTTTGGAGAACATCCGGCATAATATTTCTGGTTTTATTCAGCTATTGTGTTCCCTTAATTTGTGGGCAGACTTTCCCAAGTGGAAAAATTATATAAAATAAAATGTTTGAAAAGCATTTCACACTGTGATTGAGTCATTAAAAAGAAGAGTCATTAATAATGCATTGACTTTGATTATACTTTCAGTCACTGGGAGCTGTCAATGGAGAGTTACTATTCTCTTCTGACGAAGTCAAAGTCATATAGGGGTCTCTAACAATGCATACAATTGTTCTAGCACTATAAATGTAGGAAATTGTTCTCTTATGGAAAATTCATTTCAGGGCTATGGGGCATAGTTAACATTCTGGAAGAGTAGGGGGTCCAAGGATGGGATGGGATGGGGAATGAGTAAGAGAATGGAATCTGAAATAAATGAAAAACGCCCAGCCAGTTACAGATGGTTTGGTAAACACCTCTCCTGCCCTCCTTCTGTCAATGCAGCAAAATGCTTTCCCCAAATCATTCCAGTGTGGCCCTCTATGCTAGTAAATTCTCTATTGATTTTTGTGATCTTCTTAATTAAAAAGAAAGCTGGAATGTAAATGTAGACAGCTTTTGGATCTTAGGATGCACACCTTTTTCGCCTCTAAAAACACAAGCCTGCTGTAACAATTGGATTCTGAAATTGACTCAGGTATTCTGGGCCCTGAGCCAAAGTCCATATGTGTGCAGCAAAGAACACTCAGCACTTATTTGGGTGAGTGTATCAACAGGCAATAACTCTCCCAGCCCCTGCCTGGAATAGAGTTTACAGACTACTTAGAAGGGCAAAAAGGAACAATCTGCAATAAACATTTTAAGTGAGGCAGGGGCCCTCAATATCAAGAGGCAGCAGAGGACTAGAGCAGAAATCAGGAATCCTTTCTTCTGCATAAGCTGCTCAGCACTGGAAACCACAGGGTATCTGACCATGGGGTTTGCAGGCCTCCAGAAGACCGAGAAAATGAAGGCCAAACAATTTACTAGGCTGGGAAAAATCTGCTCCCCAGCCGAGGCTACCTTGATTCTGGCCTTAGTGTTGCTGCTTTCTTCTGTAAGCTTTCAGCATTAAAGCAGCAGTTTTAAAAAACTGAGCTCTGCAGGAATATGGTGCCAGCACCTCAAATTCATTAAAATTTCATTAACATCCACTATGGTGTTGCCATTTATTTGCTGCAAAGCATTTTCTGATAACACCATAGAAAAGAGACAAATGAGATATTTTTCTTAGGGATCAGAAACAACCAAATTCCTTTCCAGGCTGGGTAGTTACAGTCTTATCAGGACAGAATATTACCCTCTAGCAGTCACGTGTATGGGAGTCCACTGGTGGCGGGGGGAACCTAGTTCAGTGGTGAGCCTGAGAAATATAGTTGTGTAGTGCCACTGCTTGGATTGTAAGTGGGCACGGATGCTCGGCATCTCTGCTTCTGTTTGTTTTTCAACTTTTAATGTGAAATATTTCCAATATACACAAAATTAGAATGCCATTTATGCCTCTACTTACTTCCCTCCCTCTGTTATTTTTTGAACAAAATTTGGTCTTTTATGTTTGTTTTTGACCACAGAAACATCATATAATTATGAAAACTAAGCCACAGAAGTATGGAGAATAATTCTGTGTAATACCCTTGTAGTCATAAAACAGAATTAATAAGTGACCATTTTGTTTTATTTGCTTCAGATGGATGTCTTTTAAGTCATATTTTCAATAGATTCTTTTTCTGTCTTTCTCTTTCTATCCCCCTCTCTTCCAATTTTTATGTTGGAAAAACCTGGGTCATTTGATCTGCAGAATTTTCCAGTAGGAATTTTGCTGGCTCCATGTTATAATTTAACACGTTCCTCTCTTCTCTGTATTTCTTAATCAGTAGTTATTAGTGCGGATAGTGGATGGCTGGAGCTGGTGTCACAGGTGAGGAAATTTATCCAGACAGTTAGTTGTAGGTAACGAAAAGCAAATTTATTAGAGAAGGTATGCAAATATATTGCAAGAGTGGAACAGGCAGATCAGCAAGAGAGGAGCTGACTGCCAGGAGACAAAGGCTTGCTGAGGATCTTATAGGATGATGCTCGTGCTGGAGGGGGCTAAGTGCAGAACTGATAATGCCAATGTGGCAGTGAGTTAACTTGCATTTTTCTATTAGCCAAGGGTCTGGTGATAAGTCAGGTGCAGGAAGATTATGAACTATCTGTGCAGGAGGGCTGCATGTCCTGGACCATGAAGAAAGGCAGTTTTGCAGCTTATCTGCTCTTTCTTTTTACTTTCCTCTGCTCCCACCAGCCTGACTTCTTTTCCCTAATTAGGACTCCACAGTTGTGTCTAGAGGATTGAGGAGATTTAGGTTCAACTTTTCTGGGGGAGTGGGTGGGTGGTAGCTAAAGTACTTTATAAGTAATGATGTATAAGACACACGTAAGGTCTGGGTGTGTGTGTGTCATGGCAGACATTGATAACTATTGCATGGATCCTTAATTAGGTTTGCAAAATGGCACTGCCTCATTCTATCGTTGCTATTTCATTTATACACAGAAATGTCTCTCCATCTAGTCTTTGGTTGCCAGGCCTAGCACTTCTTTTTCAAAGGCACATCAACACATTCTCTCTCTCATCTCAGCAGACTGTGTACTCAGAAAGAAAGGAAAGGCAGAAAGAGCTTTATTTTTCTTTTTTCCAATTTTTGTTATTAGGAACTATACTACATATGCAAAGTATATTAATCCATTTTCATATTGCTATGAAGAAATACCCGAGACTGGGTGATTTCTACAGAAAAAGAGGTTTAATGGACTCACAGTTCCACATGGCTGGGGAGGACTAACAATTATAGCAGAAGGCAAAGGAGGAGCAAAGGCACATCATACATGGCAGCAGGCAAGAGAGCATGTGCAGGGTAACTGACCTTTATGAAACCATCAGATCTCATGGGACTGACTCACTGTCATGAGAGCAGCATGGGAAAATCTGCCCCCATGATTCAATTACCTCCCACCAGGTCCCTCCCACAACATGTGGGGATTATGGGAGCTATAATTCAAGATGACATTTGGGTGTGGACACAGCCAAACAATATTACAAAGTTACACATAGTAATATAATAAGCAGTCTGGTGTCTGGGAAACTTCTCACCATGGTTTTAATTTGCCTTTCCCTGATGCCTAAAGAGAGCGTTTTGTTGTTATTGTTTCTTTGTTTGTTTGTTTTTAATGGGTTTACTGGCCAAGTAAGGATATTTTAACTGGCTTCTGGTTTTCTATCACTAAAGACCAAGAATGTCAATTCCACACAGTTGGGGGAAGGAAGGGACAAAGGTTACATCTGGGCACATAGCTGCAGCTCCTCTTGTTCTTGCAGCAGCCCAAGTGAGCCTTGTTAGAGGTGAGAATGTGGCCCATTGGAGCAATCCATTTATCAGGCAGCATGGCAGGAAAAAATACTGGAGACTCACTGGACTACAGGTGAAAAGGTGTAGGGGAAAGTCTCAATATCTGTCAGAGAAGGAGATCTGAGCACCAAGCCACCCTGTAGTGTCTGAAGAATTACACCTGAGAAAGCTTGCATGTATATGTGCTGTGTTGGGTTGAGTAAATAATTTTAAAAAACAGGGGGTTTAGAAGAGAGAAGGATGTGGATGAAATAATAAAGGCAGGCATAGCACCAGGTACCTAATAATGGGGGGCTTGAATGCCCCCAACAATCAGGCAAACAATAAAGATGGTCGCAATGGGTTTAGTATATTACCCATAGGAAAAGGTGGGAATGAGGTCACCTGGAGATGTCCCATCCCATGAGCTTTATCATTCAATTCTTACTTAGTGGGAATGCAGGCCCAGCGTTGCCAGGACTTCCAACTCTTCAAGAGACATTGCAATCTAGAGTTTAAATAAAATTGCCTGATACTTTTTATTTTTTGAGACAGTCTTGCTCTTGTCACCCAGGCTGGAGTGCAATGGCCTGATCATGGCTCACTGCAACTTCCGCCTCCCAGGTTCAAGCAATACTCCTGACTCAGCCTCCTGAAGTAGCTGAGATTTTAGGCGCCAACCACAATGCCCAGCTATTTTTTTTTTGTATTTCCGGTAGAGACAGGATTTCACCATATTGGCCAGGCTGGTCTTGAACTCCTGACCTTAGGGGTTCTACCCACCTCGGCATCCCAAAGTGCTGGGATTACAGGCATGAGCCACCATGCCCAGCCAGTTCTCTTGATTTTTAAAAGCAGCTTCCTTTCATTTTTGTAACATTGTGCCATCCAAACAGTTCATCTATAGACAGATCTGGCCCTCTTGGCCTCCACGTTGTTTTCTTTGCATCAGAAGTTTGGTCTCCTTCCCTGGGGCCTACAAGGTGTCCTTTAAACAGGGCCCTGGATGCCTGCTCCCTATTCCCCTGACCTCACCGCCAGGTACGATCACACTTATTGATTAGGAAATAGTTATTTCCATTTCATGTGCCTTCAGACACAATCACGCACATTTTTCCTACTTTGAGCATTGACCTAGCAAGCTTCAATTCGTTCTTTTTTTGTTTAGTTGTTTTTGATTGAGGATTTTTTTCCCTATATTCAGCTGAAGTGCCTGAAGTGCTGATGTTATATATGGGTTGGAACATAAGGTCCCTATAACTTTAGAAAAAAATAGAAAAACTCTATATTCAAGCAGTGCATATAGATATATGAATAAAGCAATGTTCTAAAACTTAATTCATTTGAAGATATGGCAGTGTGTTATAATACCATACTAATTATAAATCTATGGGTAAAACTGATACTTCTGAAATACCTAAAGCATTGCATATAATGAATAAATAGAGTCTAGGAATATGCATGTTACCCATTTTCAAATTTCTGAAGAGATGCCATGTGGCAGGGATTATCAACTGATTCTATGTAACCCTTAAAGGCAGAATTTTGGCAAGAAGCTGAGAAATGGATTGGAGTTTAAGTACAAGAAAGAATCTCATAGCAGTACTTCTCAAACACAGGAACACACTGCTTCAAGAAGCAGTGAGTTCCCTGTCACTAAAGAGATTTAAATGACATTTTCCATGGTATGGAAGCTGGAAATGGTACCTCAGGGACCTCACTCCATTAGGTAATATGCAAGGTCGCTTCTAAACCTGATTTTAAGAATTTGATGAGATTAAAAACTATAAACAAGGGAAAGAAAGTCTCCCACTAAAAGTAATAAAGAAGTAGGAACTGTAAAAAATACAGTTGGATCGAAGCATTAAATCAAGGAAAACCAGTAAAGTTACATAAATTAGTACAAAGTTTTCAGTAACATCCATTATTTTAGTAGCTTACCATACTTTACAATAATTATGTAGCATTTTTTTAACTATAACTAATTGCATTGCCAAAGGCCCTGGGGCTAAGTGACTGCCTATTGTCATAAGGCAATTAGTATTTACATCATGAATTAGAAGCCAGCACTTTGTCTCTGAGCTGTATTTCCTTTATTATGCATTTGAATTGTTACATATTCCAAATCAGGAGTATACTTTGTGACAGGGGTTGGCTGTGTCCCCAGCCAAATCTCATCTTGAATTGTAGCTCCCATAATCCCTGCGGGTTGTTACAAATCAGAAAGCATTGCAAAAGCTAATATGGGGTGAGTGATAAACTAAGAGAAAGATAGGTACAACAAATACTTACTAAATACCCTTTCCAGACGGGGCCATATGCTGGACCTTTATTTATCCTCACGGTAGCTGCATGAGGTGGCCATTAATATGATCCCTATTTTATAGATTAGAGAAGTTAATTTGCATGTTTACAGTTATACAGTTCCAAAGGATTGGAGTTGGAATTTTTTTTTTACCTCTATTGTAAAACTAGCCCAGATTATTTCAATTGAAATATGACAAAAGGCCAGGAATGGTGGCTCACACCTGTAGTCCCAGCTATTCAGGAAGCTGAGATGGGAGGATCACTTGAGGCCAGGAGTTTGAGTTCAGCCTGGGCAACATGGCAAGACTTCTATCTCTAAAAACAAAACACAAAGCAACAAGAAAAAAAGAGAAGGAAAAAAAAGAGACAATCTGTTTAGACTTAGAAGACCTGGCATTTAATGCAACAAACACAGGGATGTTTTGTACCTTCCTGTGATTCTGCCTGCTTGTTTACAACCCAAAGATAGCTTTATTGGGATCATAATGAATTGGTTATTATTAGTAGCAATGCAACCAATGATATTTAATTCATAGATATTCTATGCTCTTATTTTTGGAAACAAAGATGATTTATATGTTACAAACACATGAGATTAAGAATTAATTATTGATATATACCAGGTCCAGCTGTATCCTCCACATATTTTTTCCCTCTTTTGGTCATAAAATTGTCATGATTTTTCTTTAAACTAATAATAATAATACTTCATTTCCTGTGCACCTGCAAAATAAAGTCTAACCATTTATAAAAAGTAAATTTGAATTTATTTTTAATTTGTTTAAATGAATCTGTGTTGTTAGTGTCGTATAGGTATGGTGCAAAATTCAGATGCGACCTTAATTAGAATGCAATTATTAAATGAATTCGGTACAATTCATATTTTTTCTTTGTCAATTGAAAATACTTTGCCAAGCCAGCATTCTGTCAATGGATAATATCTGTTGTTTATTGTGGACCTACTGTGTGTCAGGTTTTGTGCTAGATAATTTAGGTATATGAGGAATATTATCTTTTATTTCTCATAGGATAGCAGCAAAGGTCAGCCAGCTGATCCATCTAAATCCCAAAAGATTTGACAGACGAGAAACTGTGAGAACTCCCAGTGATGGCATAGATGGGTTTTTCACATCAGACACTTTAAGAAGTAACTAAACATTTAGCTAAATTTGTCTTTAAATCAGAAATTCTGAAAATGGAAATGAAAAGTCTAGCTGACAGAGTTTGCCAGCATTACAGATTCCCAGGGAGCAGAATTCACAACTTAATTTACAACACAATGCTCATTTAATAATTTGGTTGCCTGGAATAACATTTCTTTTTCTTTTTTTTTTTTCAGCAATTGCTTCTTTCTCCCACTGCCCTGTCTGCTCAGAAGCATCCAAAGCACCCCACACTTAGCCTATCACTTCATGTTTTCATTTTATTGCAAATATATTTTATGTGTCTGTCTCTACAATTAGGCTCTGTAGGAATAGCATGTTATTTTCTTCAGCATCTGTCCCAGCACCTAGGAATTGAAATGAGTGAGTGGATGAATGGAGGGCCGCCTGGATGGGTGTATTGCAATATGATTTCAGGGCTCCAACCTACTAAAATAATAGCTCCTTCCTTTGCCCAGAGAGGCTGGAAAAAGTTACATGTGACAACTGAGTAGACGAGATCTGGATTTGTAATGCTAGCTTGTATCTTGCTGGTGGTATTTTCTCCAATAAATGAACCTGATGTGATTTCACTGCTTGGTAGAGTCCTTAACAGCCTTTCAATACCTTCCTTTTAATGGCTCAAAGGAAGTTGTTACAATGTTTGCAATGAATGCAAATTATGGATCCATAATCCTGAGTGTCTCATAAAGAACCTCACTAAACAGTTATTGTACCTATACAATAGCATCTCTTATGAAATCCTAATGAATCAGCTTTAAACAAAACCACCGTTGCCCAAGTCTGCAGTGTGAAATTTTATGAGAAACTCAACTGGCTTTTACCCGCCTCCCCATCAACATTCTGCATCATGGGCAAAAAGCCAGAATATAGAAAATGAGGCTGGTAAAGTCAGGCATTTTTGATAAATAATGCTTATTTCAGCTAGATAGCAAAGACATTTTGTTTAATTTATTCTGACTAATAGGTGCTTCTTGTGGGGAGAAAATTACATTCTCATGGAATCAAAAGCAACCACAGAGATTATTTGTAAATAGGTTACATATATTTTAAAATAATACCTTATCCTCATTTTATGTTTCAAAGCTTACAAAATCCATTTAAATTTGTATTATTTCATTTCATCGTCCTAATAGTCTTATGATGCTGGCTTCTTGTTACTGTTGTCATGTTATATATGAGTAGACAGATTCAGAGAATACCTGGCTCGGGGAATGTTATTGCCTCCCAATAGCTCAGACTGGAAAACGAGAAAGTCTTGTCTTCCCTCCCATAGCTATTTGACATCAAATGTGTTACTGTTTGTGAAATTGCTTTCGTATTTGTCTCCATTGTCATTGCCTTACATTTTGACTCACGTAGTACCCAGTACACAGCAGGTACTCAATGAATATTTTTGTTGAGTGAGTAAGCCAGTGAGTCCTCTGAGGCTGGGGAGGTTACAATAACCTCTTATTAGCTACTTTGCTTCCAGTTTTGAACTCTTTCAAACGATCCTCTACCTGCCCATAAAAGTGCTCTAAAATTTTAGTGTACACATTTGATATATATTATTCCTCTGATCAATATCTTCAATCTCACAGTAAGAAAAAATAATAAAATTTCATTTGATCACATGAAGGGCCTTTCAAGATCTGCTTTTGATGACCTGTTTATCTCCATCTCCCGCCACTCCTTGTTCTTCGTGGTCGTTTCATCCTGAAGTGGGAACTACTCTAGCCCTGATGTGCACCAGGTTCTTACAGAGGAAATCAAACGTCAGTTTAAGTTAGTTCTTTGAAGGTTTCCCTGACTCTAACAAGCAAACCCATAAGCTCCTTCCCTTGACAAATCATTGACGTTGAATACTTTATCTCATTGCATTATACGTGTTTCTTACATAACTATTTCTCTATAAAATTTAAATTCCTAGAGGCTCACTCTCCCTTTCTAAATCCTTGTGTCACTACCAGCACAATGCTTTAAGGAGTACCAGACATTTTGAATAATTTTTTAAAAGTCAGAGAAAAATGAGTGAATAAATGACAAACAAAAGATCCATGCCATTTGACTGCTGGACATTTCCTTCTTCAGATAACCACTCCTTCTACACTTCATATTTATTCTCTTCAGACCATGTGATCAGTATTAGTCCCATGGGCAAGGTGGGCAGGCTCAAGCCTGGACAATCAAAGTATCTTCCTAGCTTCATGGACGAGCTCTAAGGTGGACAGTTGGATCAAACAGACCCTTGATGTGGATATTGGTCAACAGTGTCAGAAACAGCCTTTGTCTTTGTATTAGGGTTCTTCAGAGAAACAGAACTAATAGGATGGGTAGGTGATAGAGAGAGAGATAGAGAGATAGAGATAGATAGATACAAACATACATGCATACATACATACATACATAGATGATGGACAGACAGACAAAGAGGAGATTTATCAGAGGAGTTCACCCTCATGATTATGGAGACTTAAGAGTTCCACAATAAGCTTTCTGCAAGCTGTAGAACTAGGGAAGGCAGCAGTATGGCTCAGTAGAAATCCAAAGGCCTGAGAACCAGGCAGACTGATGGTGCAAGTTCCAGAGTCCAAAGACCAGAGAACCCAGAGTTCCAATGTGCAAGGACAGTAGAAAATGGGATCCCAGTTCTAGAGGAGAAAAAGAGAGTAAATTCACCTTTCTTCGGCCTTTTTGTTCTATCCAAGCCTTCAATCAATTTGATAGTGACTACCCAAACTTCATGAGGGTAGATCTTCCTTACTCAGTCTACTGATTCAAATATCAGTCCCTCCTGGAAACATGCTCACGGATATACCTAGAAATAATGTTTCACTACTTAGCTGAGTATTCCTTAATCCAGTCAAGTTGACACTTAAAATTAGCTGTTGTGGTCTTCTTCTGGGATCTCCAGGCACCAGGATCATTGAGCCTGGAACTGCCGTTCTGCTCATTATGGAAAGAGCATGCCTGAAAATGAAGCTTGCACTGTGGGAGGCAAAGCCAAGGCACGGAGACCCTGGTACAGAGGGCCCTGTTGGGGCAACTTGTTCTTGAGAGCTGTGCCGGAAGTCTTCCAACTTCCAACTACATGAACCAACATAGCGTCTTCTGCTTTTCTTAAGCTACTTTGTCTTGGATTTCAGTCACTTCCAACAGAAAAAGCCTTGACTAACACAGTGGTCAATATCAAAATTAATTAACAAAAGAAACAAAATCAAACCAGGTTACCCAACTCTATCAGAAGTGTCCTTTCCTCCTTACATCACTATCTCTCTATTTTAACAACAGGCTGAATGAAAATATTAACAAGGCCGTGTTCCTGATCTTTTATTTCCCTACAGTGAAATATTGAGTGACCTTGCTGAACATTTTCAAAGGTTCAAAGAAAAGCAGATGGAAGATTAGTAGTGTAAAATGGTAAATACCAATAGCTCCTTAATCATAAAATCATCATTGCAAACTTTATAATAAATTGCATTTAGTAAAACAGAATTAGTAACAGTGCACACTTTAATTGTTCAAAACTTAGGCAAGAATAAGGATCTGTTTAGCTATTGCAAGAATGAGCAAGTAAGACAAAGAAGTAAACCCATAAGCCCCCTTTATTCTCTAGGGTGACTTCTCATCTCAGCTTTCTGCTTCCACTGCAGACTTCCCTGTCTATCACTAGCAGAGGGTGAATGGGAATTTATGTCGATCATAAAATGCTGTCCAATAGGTAGTTTTATATGATTTATATACATACATTAAGTGTCTCTGTCCTTTGCCATGTACCTCCAATAAACCTCATGGTTCTCCCTCATCATTTCATGCCAAATGAAAAGTGGTAATATTACCAGATTTGTAGTTAATTATCATGAAATATGACTCCTAATGATTTAACATCTTTGTTAAAAAGCCACGGTAACATGCAGCACAATGCTGAAAAACATCATTAAAGCTATCATTTATCCATGACATTTACATTTTGTTCACAGTCAAAAAAATATTAATTGACAAAGCACATGTATACAATATTTATTGAGAAAACAGCTCTCTTTCTTGCTGCCAGTTAGTTTAGCATATTAAAGTTTTATTTATAGGATCTAGCTTTTCTTATTGTTTTAATGACCTTGAAAGTGAGTTACGTTTCCTTCCCTTTACATTGAATTTATGGGAAAATAACCCTCCCTTGACAAAGGAGCTCTAAGCTGATATAAGAGAATTGCTTCACATTTCGTTTCTCTGATGAGCAAACATGTTGTAGGAATATGCCACAGTACTGTTCAAACCTTGACAAAGGAAATGCAATGTAACTTCTCTCTTTTTTTCTAAATAAAAAGTGCTTTTAGGGAGCGTTCACTGTAGTCCTCTGTTCTCTAATATGTATCTCCAAGCCATTCTTACACCCCAAAATATTTCCAGGTTCTACAAATTTACCAAGAAAAATATGATAGCAGCACTAGCTTCGGAGGGATGTGAAATACTGCAGATTCGGTACTCTGGGCCATTGAACCAGATCTAAGAAGCATTTGCTCAATCTGATGTCTACTTAGATGATCTCAATCTGATAAACTTTGTCTTCTTGGCTAGAAAGAAATGTGTTATTTACTAAATGGCAATCTTACTTCACCCCACTATATAAAACAGCACCAACTTCTCTCTATCCAGCCTACTCAGCCTGTATTATATCTTCATAGCCCTCATCTCCATATGGCATATAAAACACATCTTTATCCCTTTGTTTATTCTCTGTCCTCTTCACCTCCAATGAGAATGTAAGTTCCCCAAGAGCAGGCTCTGTCTCTCTCTCTCTCTGTGTCCCTAGACATTAGAAGAGAACCTAGTGCATCATTAGTATTCAATAAATATTTTCAGACTGAACACATGATCTGATAAACCTGGAGAATCATGTCATTAGTTCCCAAGTACTTCCTTATTCAAGAAGCATGGTTTAGGTCAAACTATATTTATAAAGTAACTTCCTTCTATACCCAAGCTTCTCAAAGATTTTTAAAGATCCATCATATTACTTACTGATTTTTTTAATTAAAACTTTTCTTTTCAATCCACAACACTCATATGATCTCTTCTCAAAAACCCTAGAAAAATTTCTCTTCTCCACCTTCCTCAACTCTGATGAATTTTTTGCCTCCATCTGTTTCCCCATCCCTTTCTTTCTCAGCATTTTAATATATAGTTGAATTTTACATGTTTTTTCCAAGCAAGAAGGACTCCTTCCTTTACGCAGGTGAAAGGGTGGATATGGGGTAGTAATTGGGCTGGAAATTATAGGATAGTCTTTGGAAGAATAAAAAAATAATTCATGATACTTTTTGATTAATCATTTAGAATTGCCACATATATGTGAATAAATGTCAACCCCCCAAAAAAATGGAAACCTACACCTTAAAACACTTTAAAAATAAAGAGTCAAAGAAAGATAACTCTTAGAGTAGGAATTTTTTGTTTTTCTAAACAGAATATATTGACAAATTCAAAACATCATAATGCATGACCACTGCCGTACTACACACTGGGGTCAGTTGGGGGGAAATAGGGGAGGGAGGGTGGGGGGTGGGAAGCTGGGGAGAGATAGCAAGGGGAGAAATGTCAGATGTAGGTGATGGGGAAGAAGGCAGCAAATCACACTGCCATGTGTGTTCCTATGCAACAATTTTGCATGTTCTTCACATGTACCCCAAAACCTAAAATGCAATAAAATAAATAAATGGGAAAAAAAAAGATTTGGAGCTGAAAGAATAAATAAATGTCTTGGATTCTGAAAAAAAAAAAAAGAAACACAAGTTATTTGATATTAATAAGGATATTTCTTCTTTGGCTACATACCTAAAACAGGTAAAGGTTCTAGCTCATCATGTGTTAGTGAGATGAAATGTGTGACCTCCCATGAGTTTTAGAGAATTGGCAACAGCATAGTTAGAATCTATAATTAATATCAAACAGACCAGCAAAGTTCACCAATGAGATTGAAAACTCTGTATTGAAGTAAAATTTTCAAAAATTTAAAGACATTGCTGTCATGCAAATATAAATTGCATGTGTCCAAGATTTATTTAATTCACTGATGGACTAGCATGATGATGAAGCAAGTTAAAAGAAAATTTGAGAGAGTGAGTATGTATTGGCTCTAAGAAAATGTGCAAGTAGATGGCAAGGATAGAAACAAAACTGGCTTTTGCTCTAATGGACAATTAAACAATAACCTTTGAGGTTATCTTTTCTGCCAGACACACTTCACTTACATTTCTGTTAGGCAACATTATTTATATCACTCTTAATTTTCTGCAATTTAGTCTTTAACTTTAGAGAAACGTGAAATATCTAAACCACAGGAAAATAGTAAAATAGCTACCCAGAGAAAATAAAATTATCATTGGGCAGGCCTGTTAACTAATACTCCAGTGTGATACTGGAAGACATGCCATCATTCTTTTACCTATTTTCAGTTTTTTAATATTTTCTTAACATTAGTCATAAAAATAGAAGAAATGGAGCAAACCTGCTGCTGTCAGCAACCCAGTCTTAAAATATGACAGATCAAACTACATTATTATTTCATCAAGATATCATTATCAAAAAACTATTATTTAAATATCAACAACATAACTGTCATTTATTAAGCATTGCCTTTGTGCCATATATCTTTGTATATAGAAGCCATAGGTAGAGTTATTCCCGTTTCACAGATGAAAATGGGGCTTAAATTATGCAAGGTTATACAGCCAGTGGTAGAATTATTAACTCACTTTCCACTTATCCCCTTGCTTTGTTCAATCAGAGTAACTGCTGGGCTACCTACATCATACATTTCATAGGCAACTTGGCAAAATTGTCTCAGCAAAACGAAGCGGCCAGAACTCTGACAATCCCTAATCAGGTAAAGTAGCCAAAGACAAAATTTCATCCTAGATCCCAAAATACAGAGGGGAAAAGATGACATTATCAAAGACTATAAATATCACAGAAAGAGAGAAAAATAGAATTCATGTATTTTTCTCACAGAAGAACACATTTTTACCTATGGAAACTCCCCACCTCTCCCACACAACAAAGTTTAAACTTCACCTGAATTGATGTGATCATTCGATAAACTATTAAAACCATTAATTTAGGAAAAATACAAGAATGAAGGGAACATATTCAATGACAAAACAGGAATGCAGTGAGCTGACTCTAAATGGAGCGACTAGATATATCATCCCTAAATCTAGATGAAGGAAATTCTGCAGGAAAACAACCTGATTTGTTCAATAAATAAACGGCAATCGTAGCAATGGTACAGGGAGCGAGAGGAGAATGAGAAAAAGCAGAGGGAAACCTGTAGATTAAAAAAGGTACAAGAAATCTTGATTCCAACAAACTATGTAAAAAAGTTACAAGATAATTTTAAAATGAACAATAACTGTTATTATATCAAGGAAAATAAATTTAATGTCAATTTTTCAGTATTATATCACTATTTTTGAACTATTCAATATTTTATAAATATATATACGGTGATATTTACAGGGCAAATGATATACCAAGATCTGCTTCAGAATAATTCAAATATTGGGAAAATATGGGAGAGGGTACAGGTAAAGCCATTTAGGAAAAGCCATTATTAAAGCTATATAATGGGTGTATGGGAGTTTATAATCCAATTATTTCTACTTGTACATATAGTTGGCATTTTCTATGATAAAATGTTGGAAGAGAACTCACTGGGGTGTATAAAAGCAAATAAGTAAAGCAAGGAAATAATTTTTATAATTGTTTTTTGTATGTACGCTTCCTTCTTTTTTATTTATTTTTTCCTTTTTTTTGAGATGGAGTTTCATTCTTATTGCCCAGTTTGGAGTGCAATGGTGCAGTCTCGGCTTACTGCAACCTCTGCCTCCTGGGTTCAAGCAACTGTCCTGCCTCAGCCTCCTGAAGAGCTGGGATTACAGGTGCCTGCCACCACACACAGCTAGTTTTTTGTAGTTTAAGTAGAGATGCAGTTTCACCATGTTGACCAGGCTAGTCTTGAACCCCTGACCTCAGGTGATCCACCCGCCTTGGCCTCCAAAGTGCTGGGATTACAGGTATGAGCCACTGTGCCTGGCCTTGATATGTATTTTTCTAAGACAGCTGGCTAGAGCCTTTGCCATTCTATTAAAAAAAAAAAATCTGTTAACTTACAGTTCGAACTCAGTCTTACCAAACTCATTCTTTGTCACAAGTGGCTAAAAAAAATCGCCCTTGACAATCCTCATACTGCAGAGGCAACCCTAAAATTATTTCAAGATTAATTAGGGTCTGTGGCTAATATGTTTTGGCTCTATGTCCCCACCCAAATTTCATCTTGAATTGTAATCCCTATAATCCCAACATGTCAAGAGCAGGACCAGGTGCAGGTAGTTGGATCACACGGGTGGTTCCCCATCCTATTCTTGTGATAGTGAGTTATCATGAGATCTGATGATTTTATAAGTGTCTGGAATTTCTTCTGCTTACATTCATTCTGTCCTGCTGCCCTGTGACAAAGGTGCCTGCTTCTCCTTTGTCTTCTGACATGATTGTAGGTTTCCTGAGGCCTCACCAGCAATGCAGACCTGTGAGTCAATTAAACATCTTTCCTTTATGAATTACTCAGTCTTGGGTATTTCTTCACAGTGGCATGAGAAAGTACTAATACAGTAAATTGGTACTGTGAGTGGTGTATTGCTAATAAAGATACCAAAAAATATGGAAGCAACTTTGGAACTGGATAACAGACAGAGGTTGGAATGGTTTAGAGGGCTCAGAAGAAGACAGAAAGATGTGGAAAAGTTTGGAACTTCCTAGAGACTTGTTGAATGGGTTTTAACCAAAATGCTGATAGTGATATGGACAATGAAGTCCAGGCTGAAGTGGTCTCAGATGAAGATGAGTAACTTGTTGGGAACTGGAATAAAAGTGATTCTTGCTACGCTTTAGTAAAGAGACTAGCAGCATTTTTCCCCCACCCTAGAGAACTCTGGAACTTTGATCTTGAGAGAGATGAGTTAGGGAATCTGACAGAAGAAATTTCTACTTAGCAAAGCATTCAGGATGTGACCTGCATGCTCGTAAAAGCATTCAGTTTTATGCATTCAAAAAGATATGGTTTGGAATTGGAACTTATGTTTTAAAGGGAAGCAGAGCATAAAAATTTGAAAAATTTGTAACCTGACAATGCAATTAAAAAAGAGAAACCTATTTTCTGAGGAGAAACTCAAGATGGCTACAGAAATTTGCATAAGTAACAAGGAGCCAAATGTTAATCACCAAGACAATAGGGAAAATGTCTTCAGAACATGTTAGAGGTCATCACAGTAGCCCTCCCATCACAATCCCAGAGGCCTAGACAGAAAAATGATTTCATGGGTCATGCCCAGGGCCTTGCTGCTTTGTGCTGTCTTTGGACTTGGTTCATTGTGTCCCAGCCATGGCTAAAGGGGCCAATGTACAACTCAGGCCATTGCTTCAGAGGCTGCAAGCCCCAAGCCTTGGTTGGCAGCTTACACATGGTGTTGGGCCCTTGGGTGCACAGAAGTCAAGGACTGAGGTTTGGGAACCTCTGCCTAGATTTCACAGGGTGTATGGAAATGCATGGATGTCCAGGCAGAAGCCTGGTGCAGGGGTGGAGCCCTTATGGAGAGCCTCTGTTAAGGCAGCATGGAAGGGAAATGAGGGCTTGGAGCCCCTACACAGAGTCCCCACTGGGGCTCTGCCTAACAGAGTTGTGTAAAGGGGACAACCATTTTCCAGAACCCACAACAGTAGATCCACTGACAGCTTGCACTGTGGGCCTGGAAAAGCCACAGACACTCAATGCCAGCCCATGAAAGCACCCAGAAGGGAGGCTGTACCCTGCAAAGCCATAGGGTATAGCTACCCAAGGGCGTGGGAGCCACCCTCTTGCATCAGCATGACCTAAATATGAGAATCAAAGGATATCATTTTGGAAATTCAAGGTTTAATGAGTGCCTTATTGGAGTTCAGACTTGCGTGGAGTCTGCAGCCCCTTTGTTTTGGCCAGTTTCTCCCATTTAAAATGGGAGCAATTATCCAATGCCTGTACCTGCATTGCATCCTAGAAGTAACTAACTTGCTTTTGATTTTACAAGCTCATAGACAGAAGCAATTTGTCTTGTCTCAGATGACACTTTGAACTGTGGACTTTTGAGTTAATGCTGAAATTAGCTAAGATTTGCAGGACTGTTGGGAAGGTATGATTGATTTTGAAATGTGAAAAGACATAAGATTTGGGAGGGGTCAGGGGCAGAATGATACGGTTTGTCTCTGTGTCCCCACCCAAATCTCACCTCAAGTTGTAATACCTATAATCCCTACATGTCAAGAAGGGACCAACTGGAGGTAACTGGATCATGGGGGTGGTTTCCCCATGCTTTTCTTGTGATAGTGAGTGAGTTCTCACAAGATCTGAAGGTTTATAAGCATCTGGCATTTCTCTTCCTTGCATTCACTCTATCCTGCCACCCTGTGAAGAAGGTGCCTACTTCTCCTTTGCCTTCCATCATGATTATAAGTTTCCTGAGGCCTCACCAGCAATGCAAAACTGTGAGTCAATTAAACCTCTTTCCTTTATAAACTACCCAGTCTTAAATGCTGCTTTATAGCAGCATGAGAATGGACTAATGCAGAGGCCATACCACCCTAAATGTGCCCAATCTCATCTGATCTTGGAAGTTAAGCTGGATCTGGCCTGGTTAGTATTTGAATGGGAGATATTTAGGAAAAATCTGAATGGGAAATATTTGAAAACAAGGTCCAAGGTAAGAAGTCTTACAGTGAACGTGTTTTGAAATAAGCATCAGTAGTTAACTTGGTTGAATTTGGTGCCTAATGAAGACTAAGGAAATAACTTGTGCTAAGTACTACCATTAAAATTATCCTAATGTGAAAGGAGCCTAGCTGGTATATGCAGCAGCCTTAGATTTCTCTTCAGAAAGACACACCAATTCCAAAATTCCATGTCGGCAACTATGATCCCCTAGTTACTGCAGCAAAAATATGGACTCTTCATTTTGTAAAAAGATTTGTGGTTTTAAAATTACAGAAAAAGGGAAATAAATAAAAAATCATGCATAATTCCAAATGCTTAACTGAGACGTCTGCAGAATGAATACATGACATTTAGTCTGTGACTGTTACCCCAACATTAAAATTTTAAATTATATAAAATAAAAAATAACAGTCTGCATCCTTGTTTTCTTTTCACCTCTCTGTTCACACATTTAAATGGCTCTGTTTTATGTTTGCTGTACCAAGCAGTGCTGAAACAAGTACTCTTACCCAATCATCTTTATACATTTGTGCTGTTATTTCCCTAAGGCAGCATTGTTAAACTCCTTATTATAAAAATTTAAATAAAATAATAATCATTTAAATGATGTAGTTAAAACTGACACATTTTATTAAACTGAGTTAGTTTTACAAATATAATTCAGATTTCTGGACTTTGAAAACTTGCCTCCTTGCTCCTTTCATGTCAATAAATATTTGTGGAGTCTCTTCTCTGCTAGGCACTGTGCGGCATCATCAAAAGATGAAAGATGAAGTCTTTGACCTCAAGCCTTGTGAACTGTCCTTATGTCCCAGATTTAATCACCAAAAGAAAATTTTATTACCCTAATGTTGATCCTAACCTTAGAATTTGCCAGGCTTTTTGCACTTGATTAAATAAGATGTTACCTACAAAGCCCCGGTACATGATGTTCCCCTCCCTGTGTCCATGTGTTCTTTTTGTCTGGCATACTGCAAGTGCTCAAAAGATGTTACCATTTATCATTATCATCATCTTCATCAATGCCATCACCATTATGAATTTTCATTTGTAGGTAGAACTGAATCTAAACTACCCCAATATAGGAAGGTTCTCAGGAAATTCAAATGAATAAATCCCAGTGGAAGTATTATCATGGTTGTGAACTGCTATATGAACTTGTATTTTACTTTTTTTGTATCAATTTCTCATCAGCATGTTGAAGTTATTACATTTGAAAAACACTGCTATGTTGTATTCTTGGAGTCTCGTATTGTATTATTAATTGATCTGTGGACAATGAACTGTACCTTTGCCCTTAGATCTGCATTCTTTGAAATCAAGCTGCATTCTTTGAAATCAAGTTATGGCTTCTGTAGAAAGTAGCCCGGCTAAGCAGCCTGGCTTTCCTGCAAATCCCTGGTGTTCTCCAAGATGCCTCTCCAAAGGTCATATGGGTAATTGTAAAGAAGGCAGCGGTGAGGGTTCAAAATGTCATGACCTTTTTGTTCATATGTGTCTCCTAGGACTATTTAGAAGTTTCCTACACCTTGCAAGAAGCCCCATATGTAAGCCATTAACAACACAGAAGAAAATATAAAGTTGCTTATAACTTGTGCCTTCATGTTTCCACTACCTATTGCAGGTTTTAAGCAAAAAACTTAAATTCTTTTTATTATCATTGAAGAAACAGAGCCCTATTTCAGCACAGATATTGCCTATTTTGAATGCACTTCAAGTGCACAGAAATGGAATAGCCAGACTGCAGGGTGAAAGCAGGGCACACTGGGCATCCATTTCACATTTAGGAAAAGTTCACAAAACACTGTGACAGATACAAAACAAGCTTAGAGGTAAAGACTCTCACGCTAAGTGTTTTGGAATCAAAATCACTACTTCATTTGACTGAATTTAATGCCTAATGAAGACCAATAAAACAACTGATGCAAAGTGTTCTTCTGTTATTACAATTCTGCTATTGAAGGCAGAGGGAAAGCAGTTGGTTGACTTGGTAAGGGGAGTAAGGGAAATCATATGTATTTATAGACTACCACCCCTCCCCAGAGAGTTAATAACACATAATCATGATGCCAGTATTATGGGATTGTGGGGGAGGCAGTAGGTGAGATAATGGACCTCTGTTGTAGCCTGTTTTATCATCTGTACATTGACTGCTATTGCCTTTCAGTAGCTCTTCAAAGACACCCGAGTCTTGAAGAAGTTAAGCCAAGTGCCCAAAAACTCAGGGGTACTGAAAAGCAGGACTGGGAGGGATCTAGACTCAGGGCTCCTGCTCAAGTCTTTCCATATACCCTTATTCTGCCACTGCATCTGTTCACTTTTCTTTAAAAAAAAAATTATTTATTATACTTTAAGTTCTGGGGTACATGTGCAGAATGTCCAGGTTTGTTACATAGTATACACATGCCATGGTGGTTTGCTGCATTCATCACCTCGTCATCTACATAAGGTATTTCTCCTAATGCTATCCCTCCTCGATCCCCCCACCCCCTGCTAACCTCCCCTAGGCTCCCACCCCCCGACTGGCCCCAGTGTGTGATGTTCCCTTCCCTGTGTCCATGTGTTCCTGTTGTTCAACACTCACTTATGAGTGCGAACATGTGGTGTTTGGTTTTCTGTTCTTGTGTCAATTTGCTGAGAATGGTGGTTTCCAGCTTCATCCATGTCCCTGCAAAGGACATGAACTCATCCTTTTTATGGCTGCATAATATTCCATGGTGTACATGTGCCACATTTTCTTTATCTAGTCTATCATTGGCATTGATGGGCATTTGGATTGGTTTCAAGTCTTTGCTATTGTGAACAGTGCCACAATGAACATACGTGTGCATGTATGTGTCTTTATAATAGAATGATTTATAATCCTTTGGGTATACATCCAGTAATGGGATTGCTGGCTCAAATGGTATTTCTATTTCTAGATCCTTGAGGAATCACCACACTGTCTTCCACAATGGTTGAAGTAATTTACACTCCCACCAACAGTGTAAAAGCGTTCCTATTTCTCCACATCCTCTCCAGCATCTGTTGTCTTCTAATTTTTCAATGATCACCATTCTAACTGGCATGAGATGTTGAATCTAATCAATTCTGTTGGTTGCTAGTTCACTCTAATGATAGTTTCTTTTGCAGTACAGAAGCTTTTAAGTTTAATTAGATCCCATTTGTCTATTTAAAGTTTTGTTGCCATTGCTTTTGGTGTTTTAGTCATGAAGTCCTTGCCCATGTCTAAGTCCTGAATGGTATTGCCTTGGTTTTCCTCTAGGGTTTTTATGGTGTTAGGTATTATGTTTAAATCTTCAATTGATCTGGAATTAATTTTTGTATAAGGTGTAAGGTAGGGATCCAGTTTCAGCTTACAAAAAACACATGATTATCTCAATAGATGCAGAGAAGGCTTTTGACAAAATTCAATAGCCCTTCATGCAAAAAACTCTCAATAAACTAGGTATTGATGGAACATATCTCAAAATAATAAGAGCTATGTATGACAAACCCACAGGCAATAACATACTGAATGGGCAAAAACTGGAAGCATTCCCTTTGAAAACTGGCATGAAACAAGGATGCCCTCTCTCAGCACTCCTATTCAACATAGTACTAGAAGTTCTGGCCAGGACAATCAGGCGAGAAAAGGAAATAATAGGTATTCCGCTAAGGAAAGAGGAAGTCAAAATGTCTCTATTTGCAGACAACATGATTGTATATTTAGAAGATCCCATCATCTCAGCCCAAAATCTCCTTAACTTGATAAGCAAGTTCAGGAAAGTCTCAGGATACAAAATCAATGTGCAAAAATCACAAGCATTCCTACATACCAATAACAGACAAACAGAGAGCCAAATCATGAGTGAAATCCCATTCACAATTGCTACAAAGAAAATTAAATAACTAGGAATACAACTAACAAGGGATGTGAAGGACCTCTTCAAACCACTGCTCGAGGAAATAAGAGAGGACACAAACAGACTGAAAAATGTTCCATGCTCACAGGAAGAATCAATATCATGAAACTGGCCATACTGCCCAAAGTAATGTATAGATTCAATGCTATCCCCATCAAGCTACCATTGACTTTCTTCACAGATTTGGAAAAAAACCCACCTTAAACTTCATATAGAATCAGAAAAGAGCCCAGGACGGTCCTAAGCAAAAACAAACAAACAAAATGCAAGGCTGGAGGTATCACACTACCTGATTTCAAACTATACTACAAGGCTACAGTAATCAAAACAGCATGGTACCAATACAAAAACAGAGACACAGACCAATGGAACAGAACAGAGGCCTCAGAAATAATGCCACACATCTACAGCCATCCGATCTTTGACAAATATGACAAAAACAAGCAATAGGGAAAGGATTTCCTCTTTAATAAATGGTGTTGGGAAATCTGACTAGCCATATGCAGAAAGCTGAAAATGGATTCCTGTTTACTTTTCTATCTGGTCTGTCAAGACAGGAAACAGACATTTGCCCCTCCCTGTCAAGTAAGGACCTATCCTCCCCTAAAGTCGGATTAGGTGTGTCATTTAGTCTTCTTTTCATAATGAGGATTCCTCTTCCTTCACTCCTTCCTCATGGCCTGTCCCTAAATCTTCCACAGTTCCTTTCTGGGTATGATTCAGGGGCAAAAACCTTTATCCTTCAGAACTCCATAGCTCAGAACATAATATATGCATTGTTAGGCATCACTTAGGCAGAGCATGTTTTATAACTATAACATCACTGCAGTATTTCAATATACCTTGCTATCACTGGGACCCTGAGGCCATTTATTCTCTTGTACATATGCATCTGTCACCATTCCCAGGATTTTGTGAGTATAGTATATTTTTTTTCTTCTTCAATGCTCTTATTAAATACCATGATGTTTATTTTCTTCCCATTTCTCTAATTTGTCACTACAGAGGGACCTTAACGAATTAGGAAAGTGAACAGAAATCCTACTGCTTAAGAGATTCTCACTACTAGGTCTGTGATTCACCACCGCAACCCCCCCCCACACACACCTCTTTTCTCCTCTCTCTCTCCCTCCTCCCTTCCTTCCCTTTCCTGAGGCTTAGAGAATTTAAGTATCATACCCCAAATCACCCAACTAGACAGTCTAATACAAGTTGGATTCCATCATATTACGTTAGACTGCTTCTCACCTGATTGTCTAGGGTCTAGATCTCTATCCAAAGTGTTGTTTGTGGAGCAGCAACATCAGAATCACCAAAGAGCTTGTCAGAAATGTGGAATCTCAGGCCCCAGGCTAGAACTTCTAAATCAGAATCTGCATTTTCACAAGATCACAGGTGATTCCAAACATTAAGTCTGAGAAACACTGGTGCAGATTACAGGAACCTATTTAAGAGATATTCAATCTTTCTTCCTACCCATAAGAACTCTGTTGGTTCACCCATTCCCTACATTATTCAAGTTTAAAACTTCATTCATCAGCACCAATCCTTCAATCAGAGAGATCTTATTTATTTTGCCGGTACATGGATCAGGGGTGAGTGGACTTTTGATCCAGTTTTTCACAGTGAGACATCAGAGAGGTCTGCTGAGGACCTTGGAGAAAGGATTTCTTGCTTTTTATAATGAATTATGTAGGAAGAAACAGTATCTCTTCTACCACTAGATAGTACCGTGTCTTAAAATGATAGGAACTATGCCAGCCATCTTGCAACCATGATGGGATGGTTGCCAAGGGCAAATGTAACTGGTTGAAAATGGCAGAGAAGAAATATAAAAGTTGTCAAATCCATCCCATCTCAAGATTCCCTGCTCTTTGAGGTAACAGATTTTGCTGAATGTTTAAGCTAGCTGACTTGGGATGTTACTTGCATCCAAAGGCATTCACACTGATACCAATTATATTTTTCTTCCGGTGATCAGTGTGTTACAAGAAGCATCATCAGCATGTTTGTTAAAGCCAAGATAAATTACACCAATCACTGAGTCCACTGAAAGACTATTAGTTTGCCCATATTAGCAATTTATAAATCAGACTCTAAAATTCCTTTGTCTCTTCTGGCAAAGTTTTGTCTTCCATCACCTCTTCTCTTCCAGCTTTCTCCCTCTATTCTCATCTGCTATTTTTTTTTTCAGAAAACTGTTTTGAAATATATATGCTTTAACTCTTTTTAGATAATTATATTTGAGTTCTGCTAAAAATACACCATAGAGAGTAGGTGAGAGACCAGGAAGAGGGAAACTCTGAAGTTGAGAGAAGAAACAGTCCCGTATTTTGGTGCAATTACTTGTTAGTTTTTGTGTAGCCTCCTGGTAACTTTATGATAAGACTTACTCATCTTCCTTGTTTTTCAATCTTGGTCATTTGGAGATGTAATTAATATTTAGTAAAAGTTTTCAAATAACTACTGAAATTAGTTCTTAGTAAAAGTGATCAATGAAAATTTTAATTGACTTTTTATATCACATATATGATATTCTATTCAGAAAAGCTTTGTAACATTCACTTTCTCAATTTCTGATCCTGTAATAATTAATGACCCGAATGTAACATGGTTCTCAGGATGCCCTGCTTTCTCCTTGCATTCTCCTCCAAGTCTCTGTGCATTTGAAGTGCAATTTAAAAATCAATATCCATGCTGGAATCAGGTTCTGTTACCTTCAATGATAGTAAAGTGAGTTTAAGGTGTTTCCATATTTCACACTGGAAATTTGGGAGTCACACATGGCCTGCTGAGGGCTCAGGAACCTTTAGTGCTAAGAGACAGACCTGAGCCTCCAGGTCTAACAAAAGTCGCCAGTGCCAGATATAGATTTGTGCCCTAAATATCGCCTCCTCCCTTTGTAAATCTCTCCATATGAGCCCAAACCAAGTCAGGGACTTCAAAAGTCCTTTAGAGTCTGTGCTTCCATTTTAACGAGAACTTATGGTCTTGAATGAAACGGTCTGCTTATTCAACAGAGGAGCATCTATCACCACCAAGTGATAGATGTTTGATCTAGAGTCTTCACACTCGGTCAATTTGAGGCCCAGTCTGCTTTGAGTCTACCACTATAAGTTTACTGGGTGCATAGCAAGATTTGCTAGATGCCATGGCTATCCATTGCCCTATTTCAGCCAGAGGGCTCTTCTCAAAAGCAAACCTGATAATGTTAACAACAATGACCTCCCTTTTTAAAATCTTCAAAAGGACTCCCCATTGTTCTTAGGGCGAAAACTATGGCTACAAGGCATTGCATGTTGTAACTCAGAATTTCTCAGCTTTGACTGTATGTTAAAATGACCCGGGAAGTTGCTGTGGGGTTTGTGTGTGGGGGGGGGCGGGGGTGGTTTGGTTTTTAAATAAAATATGGCAATGCCAGGGACCCATCCCATGCCAATTACATCAGAATGTCTAAGAGTGGGTCTGGGCATAGTTAACTTTTACAAGTTCCCTGTGGGATCTTCTAGCCTAATTCTTCAACCCTTCAGCAAGCCCTAGCCACCCCAGCCACCTTTTTCAATTATCGGATACCCTGTGCTTCTTCTTATCTAAGGACCTTGTCCCACACTGCCTAGAATATGCTCACCCCTGGCCACTGCACTCCTGTAGGCCCACTTACACCTCCAGACCTCATCTCCAGTGGCACTGCTTCCAGGAAACCTTTCCTTAACCTTTCAGAATATGTCAGAGGCCCCTGAAAAACTAAGAACATTCTGAATTTGTCCTTTGTTTCAATTATCACAATGTGCCATTAAATTTTTTATTTCTGTGATTATTTGATTAGTGTTCATCTTTCTCAGTTCCTGAGCTCAATGAAGTCAGCGATGGGGTCTGCTTTACTTATTTCACCTCAGCACAAAGGAGAGCACCCAACACATGGTATGTGTTGAATACTTACTGAATGAATAAAACTCAATCGCTTCTGCTTACAGCACAACTTAAGAGAAATGAGAAATGTGGAAGAGTGTTAGAATAGTTGAGTCCTTACTACCAGAGGACATTAGCGTACTGCTCCATCGGTAGCACCACTGACATTAGTTGAGGGTGAAATAGACGTGAGGTGAAAGACAGGAAGTACCCAACGTTATTGTTTCTAGAGTAAGAACTAGAAGAAAGACTAACCTCACTTTAGCAGGACAGGTTCTAACATTTCTCAACACCATTTCCATATGTCTGTTGAAATGAAGAACAACACAGCCCCAGCACAATTGGATATTGAGCCACAGGAGTCTAATTGTATGCAATGAGTTCAAAACACAGCCTCAGTCAGGTCAGACTCTTTCATCAAATATATGGAACTTTTATTTGCACCTGAGCTCTATTACAAATAGATCTTGATGGCTGCGTTCCAGTCTTATCTTTATTTCCTAAGATACAATACAACCCCTTTTTGATTCTGTTCACATTAGTTCCTTAAATGTTAAACACCTTTCCCCATGTCTTCTTATTCTTGCTAGTCAGGAGGCAATGCTGCTTCATTAAACTCTTAGAACTATCTTAGCTCACCTCACCCTTAATAGAAGGATAAGGACCATGTAGTTATCATTATAATAATAGCTACTGTTGTTTAGCACTTATTTGCTAACCAACCACTGTGATAAGTGCTTGGTATATATAATCTTCAATCCTGACAACCTGGCCAGGTAGGTATTAGTATTTTCAGTTCACAAATAAATAAACCAAAGCACAGGGTAATGGAATACATTGTCCACAGCTGTACCTACTGGGGGGAAACAGAATTGGAGCATACTTTTTGTCAGAGTCTACTATTTGAATTCTCCCGCCATTCACTATACACTACGTCCCTGAATGCACAGCACCCAAATTGCCAGAACCAGTAATTGTATTCAGAAACCCTACGTGCAGAGGGGCATTCAGTCACCTTAACTACCCATACTGCCCCTTCCACCTCTAGGCCCTCAGAAGAAAACTGCCTTTTCTTCCCTCTGAGATCTTTTATGTTTTCTTAAAAAGCCAAACTCTCATATTCTTTGTTCTTTGTTAGCTTTCATTTTCTTTGCAATTCATTGTAGAGAAAGCATTAGCTTGGGTAGGCGTATTAGTCAGGGTTCTCTAGAGGGGCAGAACTAATAGGAGATACATATATATACGCACTCCCCATCATATATATGTAGATATATATGAAGGAGAGTTTAGTAAGTATTGACTCACATGATCACAAGGTCCCACAATAGGCTTTCTGCAAGTTGAGGAGCAAGGAGAGTCAGTCCGAGTCCCAAAACTGAAGAACTTGGAGTCCAGTGTTTGAGGGCAGAAGCATCTAGCAGGTGAGAAAGATATAGGCTAGGAGCCCAGGCCAGTCTCTCCACTGTACATTTTTCTGCCTGCTTTATATTCTCTGCCAGCTGATTAGTTGTGCCCACCAGATTAAGGGTGGATCTGTCTTCCCCAGCCTACTGACTCGTTACTCTCTTTTGGCAGTACCCTCACAGACACACCCAGGATCAATACTTTGTATCCTTCAATCCAATCAAGTTGACACTCAGTATTAACCATCCCAGTAGGGAAGTTTAATTTTTAGAATCTCAGGCAATGCAGTGAATTTTCTTTAAGAGATATCATGGTCAAGGGAACAGCATGAGCAAACGTAAAATCTTCCCACCAAAAGCACCAGGACAAGTCAAGGCTAATCAGAATTAGGATGGTGAGAGCCAATGGAAAGGGCATTGAATGGGATGGTTGATTGGCAGCTGCAGACACTATTCCATACAAAATAGACTTTATTTGGAACTATTTATAAAATTGTTTTACTTCCTGAATTGGAAAAAATTAATTGCCCTCACTATAACCTTAAAATGATCACTCCCTACTTTTCACCTTGCATACTGTATTCAGAAGTTATTGCTTCATTCTATGCCTTCAGGACCATGAATTCCCATTATCCACATAATAAATGTAAATGATACCTGTGTACAGTGCTGAAGAAAAAGGAAAGAATGGTCCTTAACAGTAATCTTGGTGTCAGACACATTTCTGTATGTTAAGTGCTTCACAAGCTGACTACTATAAATAGCAGAAAACACAGTTATGAAAACAGTTTACTTATACTTGATTGTGAAAGAGAAACATTGACCTTACAAATGAGACTATTTTTTCCCTACATGTATCTTTTGAATAACTTGTAAGGAAATAGCCTCTTACAAAATACAATTCTATGATATGAGTAGATGAGTCCAATGTTCTGTTTGATATATACCAGGAGGAACATGAGAAGACTTTGGGAAACTTTCCAATATTTTTGTGAAAAATATTTTAATGAATACAGAGAATCATAAAATGCTAATACATTGGGGTGGCACTAAAGCCTCAAAATAGAAGTTTATTTTGAGCCCACAGTTTTATGCATCTGTACACAATTTTCAATTTTCCTGTTTTTAGCAAATAATTATTTTCCTGATTAACTAATTAGACATTTTAGCATACTAAAAGAATGCAAAGGTTAAATACATAACTGTTTAATGGTTACCGTTACTGAAAAAAATTGTGTTAATAAGGGTTGAGTTCTCAAGCATGTGTTTTGTTTTTTCCCTAAAAATATAATTCTGTGTTAGGCAATGCTTTATTATAAATGTTAGGAGTGGGTGAAGTGGGAACAGATCCCAGCTCTCTACTTTGAAATCTAGAACTTTATAGATGGAAATGAAGTGTTTCCATATAACCGTTTCCCTGTTAACAAAACCTGTTGATTAACCACATGCAGGTAAAGCACCATGCCTTAACTATTCCTGGATGGGCTTACCTGTGCTGAGCTATCATTGGTCTTAGGGTAGAGGAATCAGCTTGCTGGTACCATAGATGAATGGGGAAGAATAAGGCAGAGAGAACATCTCGTTCTGTAAAAATTTAGGATTCACCTACCTTTCACATTGATATTCATTAATTCTTCAAAGTAAATCTTCTTTTAACAAATATTTATTGAGCCCATACTACATGTCAGGAAATGAGCTATGTT
This sequence comes from Cebus imitator, assembly GCF_001604975.1. Lineage (NCBI taxonomy): Eukaryota > Metazoa > Chordata > Mammalia > Primates > Cebidae > Cebus > Cebus imitator. Next base: position 1,905,616 of record NW_016107561.1, read on the forward strand.
TATTAAATGTATTATTGTTTATTCAACATCTAACAAATGCTTCTTGTGCTCCTACTGTGTGCCTATGTTGTTTTGGAAATTGATAAGTAACATAAACATGCCTTTTGACTTCATAAGTGTTCTCTGTTTTTTTGGAAGGAGGTTGCCTGCTATGGTCTGAATATCTGTGTCCCCACAAAATCCATATGTTGAAACTTAATCAGCAAGGTGATGATATTAGGAGGTAGGGCTTCTGGGAGGTAATTAGGTCATGAGAGTGGAGCCTCTATGAATGGGATTAGTGCCCTTCTAAAAGAGGCCCTAGACAGCTGCCTTACCCCTCCTACATGGCAAGAGGATGCCTTCTATGAACCAGGGATTGTACCCTCACCAGAAACCAAATTTGCTAGTCCCTTGATCTTGGAATTCCCAGCATCCAGAATGATGAGAAATAAGTTTGGGTTGTATATAAGCCACCCAGTTTATGGTATTCTGTTACAGCAGCCAGAACACACTAAGACAGAGATTAGTCATTAGGCGCCCAGATTTTATGGGGCCTGAAGCTTACGTGGTTTTGGAGATACAATTTACTGAAAAGAAGAAACAATTAAAAACATCAGCCTATGCCAGTATAATAAGTTGTAAGACACAGCAGTGAAAGAACTTACAAGACACAGAAGTAGAACAGAAGAGGGTATGCATAAATCTGGTGGTGAGAAGAAACTGGAAAAATAGCTGCACAGAGGAGGCTAGCTCTGAGTAAAGTTTTGAAGGATGGAAAGGAGCTTTCCGTATCAGAAAGGCAGAAGGCTCAACATGGAGGCAAGATTGCACAGTGTGTTTGGCGTGCCATAAATATTTTGGTATTTCTAGTACATAAAGATCAAACAGGAGACACATCAAAGACAGAGTTGATGACAGAGGCAGCTAAGAAGCTCTAATACCATTCCAAAAATTTATATTTTGCCCAAAAGGTATACTTTATTTTATTTTTAGGTTATTATATTGTAAAATTGACTTTTGTCCTTTGTTGTACAGTTTGATGGATTTTAATACACATATATGTTCATGTAACCACCACTATAATCAGGATACAGAAGTTTCATAACCTCAAAAAACTCCCTTCACAGTCACATCCTCCCCTAACATGTAACCTCTGGCAATCATTCGTGTGTTCTCTAGCACTATATTTCTGTCTTTCTGTTAATATTATAGAAATGGCATCACAGAATATGAGGCTGGCTTCTATCATTCAGCATAATATCTTCAAAATTCATCCAAGTAGCTGCATATATCAAAAGTGTATTGCTGTGTAGTATTCCATCATATGGATGTTCATTGCTTTGTTGGAAGGCATTGGGTTGCTTCTAGCTTGGGGCACTTATAAATAGAGCTACTAAAAACATTTGTGTATGGAAAAAAAAAAACAAACCAGGCTTGTGTCAGTGTGAGACCCTGAAGCTTTATTAACTTCAAGAGAAAGCTGCCTCTGGGTCTGATGTAGTTCATAGTCCACATTGGTGTCTCCTAACTAGGGAGTTGCCAACCATTGGAAATTTACCTCTTTCAGGACTTAAAAGTATTTAAGTCTCCTAAAGACTTTTAATAAATACAAATTCTTCTAAATGAGATCAGAGCTTAAGGTGTTATCCCACAGGGGGCCTCATAAGTGCCAAATAAATATTGAATTAATTAATTACTTAAAGAGGTAAATGGAAGCCTCATTCAGTGATGCGGAGAATACAAATGTGAAGGGTGAGGGAGTTTCCAGGACACTAAGTGAAAACAAAAAATATTGAGAAGGCAGGTGCACAGAAAGTATGAATTGTCATCTTCAGAAATCCCTTTAGGATCTGCATGCCCAAGATGACAAGGTCACATCAAGGTCCTCAGTAATTATAATGACAGTTGCTCCAGAAAATCCTAAAAGACAGGAAGGTGGCCCTAAAGCCTATAAGCAAATCTCCACTGGGGACAATTTACAGAAGAGATAATAATATTTTCACTGAATATCCACTCTTGACTATTACCCTACTCAAGAATTCCCTTGATAGTAAAGCAGCATTCATCAGTAGTTAGCCATTTTTCTTCAAAATTATGTCTTTTGTTTCTATTTTTCAGTTAGGGACAAGACATAATCATTCACAAGAGAGCCATAGAGAGATGGTGGGTCAGCGAGGTGAAGGGACAGCTAAGGAGTGGCTGGACGGAAGGCCAAGAGAGGGTGACACACGGTCAAGTACTAAGGGAAAGCCTTGGTCAAATTCGGGAAGAGAACGTTCATCCAAGCCACACTGGGGTGGCTGGCATGGCCATGCATGCTTAACCACGTCATTTGTATGAGGAAGGGTCATAGGAAGCCTCTCTCTGGGAGGGTAACAATCTTGAACATCTTTTAATTTACCAGAATTCCACGTGTGTCTCACAGAGAATTGTGAAGTCAGTGATTTATAATCCAATGAAATAATGTAACAATATATAATATGCTCTCATCTGAACCACATGTTCAGTCAACAGGCTTTGAAATGAATGTTGCTGAAAATTTTGCCAGCTATTCAGAAGAGACCGTAGCTCCGAAGTGTTAAGGGAGCTAATTCAGATGGCATTCCTCTTTTGAGAAGACAAATGCAGAAAGAAAAAAGTTATCATTGTTTTTTATGATTGGCCACTTCCTGTTCCCCAAAGTCTGGAGACATGACTTTTTTTTTTTTCCCCTGGTGAGTTCATGGGTGGAGATTCCAGCTACTGTCTTATCCACGACTCTGAAGGAAGTAAAGTTAATCATTCATTTGTTCATTAGTTAATTCATTTATTTATTCATAACTCTTAAGAGTCCATGATTCTCATAGTCTGATTTCTGTACTCACACAAATAAACACAGTTCAAAGTCAGTAAGGAAAAAGGAAAGGGAATTTCAATTTATTTGTAAATACAAATCTTAATCTGAAAGAACTCCAATTCATAAATGATGCTTCTTGGGTATCAGCAAGATCTTATAAGTCTCAACAGTCAACTTGTATTCCATTTCTTTTTTTCTCTGCTTCAATTTCTGAAATCCTGCACTGATCTTGAACACCTCTTTCTCAATCCAAACAAATCAAATCAAAGGAAACTAAAACCCTCCCTTCTGTCCCATCAAACCTCAGCTTCTTCCTCTCTTCCTCTTCCTCTCTCCTGTCTTGAATATATATTATTCTGACCTCCCTCACTAACTTTTCACACTTATCTACCACCTGCTGATGTTGTTAGAACTTTCTTTTTAGTTCAGCTAAAAACTGGGTTCTTGTCACATGACAAGGAAAGATTAGGCTCGTGAACACATAGAAGGGTAAGAAAAACAGAATTTATTGGGCAAAAAAGGAGAAAAAAAAATCTCAGCAAAGCCAAAGGGATTCCTAGTCACAGGCTCCCATCTCACCGATTAAATCCAGGTCCACCCAGGAACCAGAGGAACCAGGCTCCTCCCTAACCCTGTAACTGGCAGAACCTCCCAAGGCCCTGGGAAGTTCCCATCCTCCCAGTGCGCATGTCAGTTGGAGGTTCTCTGGGGAGCTCTTTTTACTTGGCTGTGTCACTAGGACCAGTCATTTTTTTTTTCTGCCTAATTTTCAAATCTGAGATAAGAAGAGCCTAGAAATCTGCTGAGGGGAGATGAGGAGTGACAGGATAGTGGTCTCTACCTGGGGGTTGAGTCAGAGGCTGGGGCATGCTTAGTGAATGCCTGATGCCATCCCATGTTCATTCCATGTATTGGACAAAGATTTTGGGCTCCTATCTTGTGCCAGCTTGCATGCCAGCCTCTGAGGACACAAAGGTAGCCAAGGCACTGTCCCTGCCCTCCAGAAATTAAACAATCTGGTGCAGTAGACAGAGAAGCAAACAACAAATTATAATGGCCTGTGAGAAACACCCTTCCAGATTTGAGCAGAGACCTCTGGGGGACCCTACCCCAGGATAGGGAGGTGAGTTCTGATGAGACTTGGGGAAGTCTTCTGGAGAGAGGTGACCTCTGAAGCAAAGTTATTAGGGGTTGGCCAGGTTGGAGTGGGGATGCGGAGGAGACCAGTATGCAAATAACAGCTTTGCAGGCAGATTTTTAAGAGATCATGAAGGACGTAGAGGTTTTCACTGCAGGCGTTGAATGCTCTTGTCCTTACAGCTGTTCCTTCACGTCCATCCCCTCTTGCACATGGCTTTAGCCCCTACTTGTTTCTCTCCACTCCTACGAATAAAATCCACACTGTTCACACAATAGCTAAGCCACAAGAGCAATTCTTCTGAAAAGCCTTCTCATGCGCCCACACCCCTGCCCTCTAGAACAGAGGCTCATGCAAAGGGCATCTGGATGATTGTCTTGCATAGACACGGAAGCAGAGCACCCTACTTAGGTAACCATGAGTAGTTCTGTGTGGCTGAACCCAAAAGTAGAGAATGGGGACAAAGGTTGTGGAGTCAGGGTCACTGAGGTAACCAAGAGACATACAGTTCATGGGAGGCCTTGAAAGCCATCTTTAGGATTTGGACTTCGTCCTGAGGATGATGGGGATTCACTGAAGGATGTTAAGCAAGAGAGTGGCATGGAATTGAGATCTGGAACATTATGGTTCAGAGAATGGTTTAGAGAGAAAGAAAAGTGGAAGCAAGGAGAACATTTAGGGGATAACTGCAGCTGGCCAGGAGATAGGAGAGCCACTCAGGATCCTGATTATACCTGCTTAGCAGGAGTCACATCCTTTCTCCTTTAACTGTGTAATTCTTCACCTGGCTATTCCGCAGAGTGATTTTGTATCATTAGCGCAATGAAGGTCACATGGCTGGTAGTCAACAAAAGTTCATTGTCTTGAATTGAACTATTTTGGAAGCAACCAAGACCCCGGCTTATCTTAGTGAGCGACAGTGCAAGAATGTACTGTCCTCAAAACCTGAAGAAAACTTGTGTCTTTTCACTTCCCATTGCTATGATTTAAGAAAATAATTATTATACCTGCAAAACTTTCAAATGACCATTTAGTGTTGTGTTTATTAAAGTTTGCAATTCTGGCTTGTGGATTTTTAAGTTTATTAAAAGACATTTGTTTTTTTTAAAAAAAGATCCACATTCTCCAATTCTGCCACCATCTGGGCAATCAATGTAAATATTTATAAGCAGAGTCTTAATGTAAAGATTGGGGTTTTGAAGTATTTTGAAACCTGATCATACTGCCCTTCAGAATTGCCTGTGGTTTCCCTCAATGTGTTCCCTAACAAAGCCTTTGAACATGCATGCAACACACTGAGGGAATGTTAGCAGATGCTAAAACATTTTATTAGCTGATTTATTAAGCTATTGAGGGTCATTCTTTGAAAGATGAGGAGAGAAATGCAGACACAACAGAAGTTAGAGAAATCAGAAATCAAACTTTGGAACAATGATAGCTGGTAACTATTTTTCTTTTGGTTAACATAGCAACCTAATTCAAAACAGAGCAATATCTGTGTGAATGGTTATAGCCATTTATTTTCTTTTCAGTAAGAGAATCTTCAAGGAAAATATGGAAGGAAGAAAACAGAAGAAAGAGAAAGAAAAAGAAGTACAACTGTGGTTGGCATATTTACAGAAAATATAAATTTAACTGGAACATTCTTGTGATTTGTCCCTCTTTAGATCTGCTATTAAGAAGCAATTTTATTTCTGCATGCAGCTAAAGTTACATCGAAAATAAATGAGACACATGATAACACCCTGCTCTTAACATACTGAAGAAAGACTGAGTTGCCAAGAAAGGGCAGCTCACTGGGTACGTGGAGCAGCATGGGTGACCATGTGGCTGGATTTGAGGGGCATAGAACCCCCTCCCCTCAAATTTCCACATTTGCTGGCTGGATCTTGGCATCCGTTCCTTCAGGTAATGCATTTCCTTTGCATAGTCCCATTTGGATGCTCAAATAGTCCTGGAAGAGTGAATGGAAGTTACTCCTGACTAAGTGTGAATGTGTTTCCTCTTTAGGACTGGCAGACCAAAGCAGGATGAGAAAACCTGGGAACGGGCAAACACAGAGAGGAGAGCTTGCAGGGTAATCAAATAGCCACTTATTAGCACCTCTTCCTTGCAATTCTACAGCCAAAGGCTAAATCAAGTACACCTATTTCACAGTTTTCTCCAGGCGCTGCCATACTGTTAACAGAACATCACAATCTGATTAATTCACGTAATGATTTTCATTTGCCATATTCAAATAGAATAAATATGATTTAATAATATTTGGGCTCAGAAAACAAAACCCAGAAGTCTGGTGCTTTTAACCAAAGAAGCAGCCTCAGATCAAAGGTCTCTCTGACCTCCAGGCCTAGTCTCTCCATCTCTCTATCCTCTTTCTCTCATGAAGATTGGGGTTGTGGGGGGCTTTCTCTGAACTTCCTTTATTTGACTAAGGAAAATTCCTGCAGGAGGAATGAGACTATTGTTAAGCCCCTCATCCTCTAACTCTGTATGGCAGGAGAGGAGGCCAAAAGCTCTCCATGGCCAGCATACCATGCTCAGAGAGACTGTCCACATATTGTTTTGAGGGCTGCAACCTGCAAGACCATCTGCAGAATAAGACACCCTTTGTCTGCAGCGTGGTTCGGCTCCTTCACTCGCCCTTTCATAGCTTGTTGCCACCACACTCCAGGAGTCTTTAAATCCCTATTGCTGTAGCTCAAAATGCTACTTAAGCTTCAGTCATTTTTTTTTCCCCATTTATTTATTTTATTGCATTTTAGGTTTTGGGGTACATGTGAAGAACATGCAAGATTGTTGCATAAGTACACACGTGGCAGTGTGATTTGCTGCCTTCCTTCGCATCACCTACATCTGGCATTTCTCCCCTTGCTATCTCTCCCCAGCTCCCCACCCTCCACTGTCCCTCCCCTATTTCCCACCAACTGACCCGAGTGTGTAGTGCTCCCCTCCCTGTGTCCATGTGTTCTCATTGTTCAACACCCGCCTATGAGTGAGAACATGCGGTGTTTGATCTTCTGCTTTTCTGTCAGTTTGCTGAGAATGATGGTTTCCAGGTTCAACCATGTCCCTACTCATCTTGCCCTTCTTTGAGTCTCATACTTGGTGGGACCTCATGTGTATGTACATACTGTACATGTATGCCTTTTCTCCTATTAATCTGTCTACTCTCAAGTTTATTCCAGAGACTGAAATTCTTGAATCAAAGAATGAAAGGAAGGTTCCCTTTGTCCCTGCAATAACTAGTGGGAACCCAACCTACTGACCTTTTAGAATCCCATCAGATTAAGAACTATTAAATTTCTGCTTGAAAACAGTCCACATTCTGGATCTTCTCAAAATACTTAATTTTATTTTGAACTTGCTTTTATTTAAAGAGCCACCTTCCATTAATTTTCACAAAGCAAAAAGGCACAACTAGAGGAAATGGAAAGACACTTATAAAAACCTTACTGGCTAGATTTTGGCCTATACTTGGTTTTATTGTGCAAAGTATGAGCACAAAGATTGTCATTCTTTGAATGCAGTATCAATTGCTTATAAGTCTCTGCCATTTAAGAAGTCCTGATGGGGCATTCAAATTGGAAAGGAAATCAAAGTATCCTGTTTGCAGATAATATCTTATATTTGGAAAAAAAACTAAAGATTCTACCAAAAAACTATTAGAACTGATAAATTCAGTAAAATTTCGGGATACAAAATCAACATACAAAATCAGTAGCATTTCTAGATACCAACAGCAAACAATCTGAAAAAGAAATCAAGAAAATAAAAGAATTTTTAATAGCTACAAGTAAAATAAAATACCTAGGATCTAACTTAGCCAAAGAAGTGAAAGATCTCTACAATGAGCACTATAAGGCATTGATGCAGGAAACTGAAGAACTCATGGAGATAGAGAGCAGAATGATGGTTACTAGAGGCTGGAAGTGTAGGAGGTAAGGGGGAAGTGTGGATGGTTAATGGGTACAAAAATAGAGTTGGATACAAGAAATAAGATCTAGTATTTGATAGCACAACAGAGTGACTACAGTTAACAATAATCTATTGTACATTTTAAAATAACTAAGAGTATAATTGGATTGCTTATAACACAGAAAGGATAAATGCTTGAGGTGATACATACCCCATTTAGCCCGATGTGATTATTATGCAATGTAGGCCTATTTCAAAAATAGCTCATGTAATTCCTAAATATATACACCTACCCTGTGTCCACAAAAATTAAAAATTAAATGTTAAGAAAAAAAAACTCAAGATGGGCAGTTCCCACTGGGCATTAACACTAAAGCAATTGTTGATAATTGTTCTGGGTTTCAATGTCCAATTAAAGCTAAGTGGCTAGATTTGCATACAATAAACAAGAGAAGTTACTTGCATCCTAATCTCACAGGCCCAGTCAGCTTCACAATATGATATTGTTCAAATTTACACGCTAATTTTAGCTAATTGTTTTATAGAAATAGAAGCCATTTCTATCGGAAGACAGACTTTCCTTCAAAAAGCGTTAAGTCTTGCTATTCATGGAAAGAGATCCAAGATGTTTAAATGACCTAAAAAGAAAAATTAGGAAAGTATAATAAAAATTGCATAGGAATAATTTGGGTGGTGTTTGTTTTTTTTTTCAAATTACAAAAGTATAGTTTTCTATATTGAAATGATTTGGCCCCTCAGTCAAAGCAAGCCCATTAGACTTAACCTGCTTATTAATCCTACTTGTTGTCAACCTGCAAAACTGCTCACTTAGAAATAAATAAAGCAAGGATTCATCATACTTTGGGTTAAACAATGATTATTGATAGCATTAAATCCTAGGGTGGCCCTTTTGAAATATTTTCTAATTAATCCTAGGGGGTCAATGGACAATAGAATATTGCTCATGTTTGATGCAGGCACCAAACTAGCCTTCTCCAAGATCAATGCTAATCCTTATAAATCCAATGATCAATTGCCAACAGTCAAATGAAAAAAAAATGGCTAAAATAAATGCTCTGTATAAATGGATTACTAGAGCAGCACCTCATTTATTTTATATTTCGAGCTCATCTGGTTAGATGCTACTTTAAGCTAGGCTTGGAAATTTCTAATCACAGCAGCTCACATAGCAAGGCCAGTGGTTTTCTGTATGGTCATATTTTACCACCTTCCTGGAAAAAATACTGCAAAGATTAAATAACCCCATGGTCCATAGTTTATTACCTACTGGCAAAGCTCAGTTAGTAAAAGAGATTTTAAATTAATAAACATTTCTGAATGTGACTTCTTTTGTAAAATGGAAATTAATACCAAAGAGATGAATGGAGCTAAGTAAACAATATATTTGTAACAGCAGAAAGAGTTTAATTCAAAAGACAGGCAATAACGAATGGAAGCAAGGACGTGGAGAGAGGGGAGGAGCCTTCATACACTGTTGCAGGGGAGGGTAAACTAGTACAGCCACTATGGAGAACAGTGTGGAGGTTCCTTAGAAAACTCAAAATAGTACACCATATGACTCAGCAATCCCACTACTGGGTATATAATCAAAAGAAAGGATATCAGTGTAACAGAGAGATATCTGCAGTCCCTATTTACTGCAGCCATCACATGCAATCAACCTAAGAGTCTTTCAACAGTTGAATAGGTAAAAAAAAAAAAAAGTGATATATACACACAATAGAATATTATTAAGCCATTAAAAAGAATTACTGTCATTGGCAACAACATGGATAGAATTGGAGGACATTCTATTAAGTGAAATAAGCCAGGCACAGAAAGACAAACATTGCATGTTCTCACTTATATATGGGAGCTAATAAAAAAAAAAAAATGAACTCATGAAGTTAGGGAAATGATGGTTACCAGAGGCTGGGAAAGGAAGTGGAGGGGAGAATAAAAAGGGAATAGTTAATGGGCACAAAAGTACAGTTAGAATAAATAAGATCTAGTATTCAGTAGGATAATAGGGCAATTATAGTTAACAATCATTATTTGTATACTTTGAAATAACTAAAAGAGTATTATTGGAATGTTCCTAACGTAAAAAAGGATTATTGCTGAAGGTAATTGGATACCCCAGTTACCCTTGTTTGATCGACATACATTGTATGCCTATATCAAAATATAACATGTACCACATACATATCTACAACTATTATGCATCCATAATAATTTTTTTAAAAAAAGAAATTTCAGGAGAGAGAACATTCCAACCCAGTTTGCTCCATTCTATTCCATTTCATTCTATTCCATTTCATTCTATTCCATCCCACACCTGCAGCCTAACAAGAAAAACTATACATAGATGCTGCTTCTTTCAGAAGCATCCTAATCAGCCAGTGAGAGAGAAATTGCGATTACTCCCAGATTTCATTTCATATCTGGGGCAAGAGAGGCAAAAAAACGGAGGAGAAATAGAAGAGAAGAGGGGGAAAAGCCTATGTTGTGATGAAAGAGAATGTCAGAATGATGTGGAATAATTACAGGCTCTGCTCAGTTTTAATACCTGGGTGCATCAAAATCATCTCTACCTCCACTGCCTTCTGCATTCATTGCCTTTGCATTTTCTTCTGCAAGAGTTTAAATTCTCTAACATGTAAATTTATGACTTTAAAAACAACTGGTTCATAACTGCTCTTCGGTATGAGGATGATTTGATTTTCCAACTTTTAAAAAACCATCACCACAACGAATGCCGCAAAGTATCAAGTAATGTCTCTCATAAACTGGCCCCCAATCACAGCTGGAAAAGTAAATACAACATTGCTTGTGAAATGGTTCTCGGGATTTATCTAGTTTCGCCTTCCTTCTGCCTATGCCTACCCCTGCCAACTCCCCCTTACACTCTGCCGTACTGGAAATGTTCTCTTCATTTGTAGAAGGCCTATCTCTGGTGTCTTCTCTCCCTAACTTCCTCCTTAACAAAGCCCAGTGAGGACGCTTGGAGTCCCCCTTGTTCTTCCTCTGTCTCACATGCCATGGCTCCTGAATTTTGTTGTTACTGTTGCTGTTGTTAAAAAATTATCAAAAACTTGAAAATAAGGCAAAAAAAAAAATGAGCTGCACGATGTAGTATGGGGGGAAAGAACCATCCTTGAATTTCTATGGAAATGAGCTTTATCCAACTCACCAATCACTATTGATAAAAGAGCCCAAATTTAGTGAGGTTACATGTCAATTTGTAGACTTTTATTCAAGAGCAAATATAATAATTATTTATATCCAGAAGAAATGATAATTCCAAAAGTTATGCTTTCTCATCCTGTAGGAAATTAGCTGCTTTTATATCTAACTTAGCAATCTTATCTTAATATTAATATTTTAAATATAATATTAATATCTTAATGTTCCTTCATTAAGTATGAATATCTAGCTCTGCAAAGATTCCTTGAACTGGTTCTATCACTTTACTGGTTCTCTCATTTATCAATATGTTTAACAAGATCTTTGACATATGTTCATTTCATATTCATGTGAAAGCCATAGTTTTGACTTTATCAAAAGCACTCTTTGGCAGTAATCAACCTTTTTACCTGTAGTTATACATAGCTTAATGATGGTGATATGTTCTGAGAAATGCTTTGCCAGGTGATTCCACCATTGTGTGAATATCACAGAGGGACTTACACAAACCTATATGGTGTAGCCTACTACATACCTAGGCTGTATGTATAGCCTATTGCTCCAAGCTACAAACGTGAACAGCATGTCACTTTCCTGAATACTACAGACAATTGTAACACAATGATATTTGTGTATCTAAACATAGAAAAGATACAGTAAAAATATGGTATAAAAGATTTTTTTCAAGGGTACACCTGAATAGGGCGCTTACCATGAAAGGAGATTTCAGGACTAGAATTTGCCCTCAGAGAGTGGTCAGTGAGTGTGAAGGCTTCACGCATTACTGTGCACTACTGTAAACCTTACAAACACTGTACTCTTAAGTCACACAAAATTTATTTTTAAAAAGTTCTTCAATAATAAAGTAACATTCGCTTAATGTATGTTTTAAATTTATAAATTTCAAATTTTTTCACACGTTTAACTTTTTGGAAATAACAGCTTAAAACCCAAATACATTGTATGTTGTATACAAAATATTTTTTGTATATATACATATTCTATAACCTTTGTTTTGGTATTTTGACCGTTTTTTTTTAAGCTTTTTAACTTTTTGTTAAAAACCAAGACACAAAACCACACTTTAGCCTAGGCCTACACAGAGTCAGGATCATCAACCTCACTGTCTTCCTCCTCCACATCTTGTCCCACTGGGAGGTCTTCAGGGCCAATAACATGCAGGGAGCTGTCATCTCCTAGGATAATAGTGCCTTCTTCTGGAATACCTCCCAAAGGACCTGCCTAAGGCTGTTTTACATTTAACTTTCATTTTTTTATAAGTAGAAAAAGTATATTTTAAAATAATGATAAGTATAGTAAATTTACAAAACAGCAAGATAGTTTATTATCATGATATATTATGTGCCATACGTACGTATGTGCTGTGTGTAATGTATGACTGGCAGCACAGAATGGTCTGCTTACACAAGCATCACCACAAACACATGACTCATGCATTGTATTATAACCATAAGGAGACAGACATTTTTCAGCTTCATTATAATCCCATGGGACCACCATCATTCATCAAAACATTGTTACGGAGGGTGTACTTCTATTGCTTATTGTTTAACTTGTTTTGTCAATTACACTGTGACATTTTCACAATCAAAGCCTTTTACTTCTGTATTTAAAGTACCCAGCATGGGTGCCTGGCACTTCATAGGTTCTCAATAAGTGTCATTTGTACGTTGCTGAATTCAATTTCATGACTACATTCATAAATGAATGGAGCACAGTCACCTCCATTTGCCCCCAGGGGCTTCCATTTGTCTCAGTTTGGCATCTGTGTGACTAAATAGTATTTATTAAAATTCATTTCACATGACATAAGTTAGATCATAGCTTTTCTCATCTGGTACTTCACACGTATGAATATTCTAAGAAAGATCAGATGTGCGGGCAGGTTTTCTTTTTGTTCCCTATATTTAATAAAAGGTCTATATATTAATATCTACACTGTAATCAAGAGTGAAAAAATTAGCTAAGAAAAAGAAAAGAAGCAACTTTGTCATCGTCCGATGGCTTCCAAAGAGTCTACCTGCATAAAAGCTGGTAATTTGACAATAAAATTTAAACATGCTTTTTAGTGTATAAAGTTGCAGAAGATTTTCTTTTTTCAGAAAGTAAGCTCTTTTTCTGGGCCAGCTGCCAACAATTTACTGTACTGAATATATAACTAGAAAAAAGAAAAAGAAAAATGGCTTTTGATAGCAGTGACCAAAACAGGCTTCAAATATTGTTAGGAAATTTCTGTCATTTCCAAATAAATCCAAGCCTACCATATCCATGTCATTTCACTAAAAAATCCATGGTTAACGAGACTTCAGAAATTTTGTTTGATTAGTTTATCGTATCCTCTTAGCACACATAGTTCCTAGAAAGGATTTTTGCTGGCAGGAACATTTATTTTATTTTCAATTGGTTTAAATTACTATAAACAGCTAAAAGTTTTAAGTATCAATAGTCGAATTCATTTATTTTTCCAGTTTGGTAGCTACTATATAATTAGGACTTTTAACCTATTTTTTACTATTCCCCAACTACTAGATTGAAGATGTAAAACAATACTCACTTTATTTTAGGTACTAATTGTATATTTTAAACTTGCTGGATCACTTTATCTTCCATGTATTCTACAGCGAATCCCCATGTTCTCAGCCTATTTACTTCAATTACATAATAGCTCAAGAACTCTAGAACAAGGCAATGTCTTTTCAAAAAGTGTTAAAAGAACCCCCAGACATTCTAAATTTCATGGTTACAAAAGAAGTCTTGTTTCCAGACAGCATCACTTTATAAATTTTCAAACACAAAACAAGAGGATAGTAAGAGCTGAAAAAAAAAAAAAAAAGAAAGAAAANAAAAAAAAAAAAAAAAAGAAAGAAAAGAAAAGAAGGAAAGGCAAGGGGAAAGGAAAAAGGCCACAAGGCCAAGCACAAAGCTCATGCGTATGACTCAGTTTCCCGGGCTCCCACTTAGCTTTTACTGGATCTCTGTTGCCACACAGTTCCAGTTTTTGAGTGTCCCATTCCATAGCACATAGAAGCACCAAGACACAGAGGCAAGGGAGTGACCAAAACAATATACATTCTTGTCCTTATTCCATACAATCCGAGGATCACACATACCTGCCTATTTTCATATTGGAACTAAACCAAAGTAACTGAGCTTCTTACTTCAAGAAATGCGTGCTCTTGTAAAATATAACTGTGAACCAACTGAAAGAGCTTGCTTATTACTACCAATAGGTTGATCATCAACACTTGCTTCAAATCTTTCACTTCACTCTGCCTCCAGAGCTCTTACGTCATACACTCTACCCAGTCCCGGACATTTTCCTGTCTTGCAAGACTCACCTTAAAAGCACCTAGGTCATACCCTACCCTGTAAATGTCTACCTGATTTCCTCATTTTTAAGTACTGCCAGGACTGTCAAGGTGATGCTTTCCCATTCTACCATACGTTTAATAAACAAGTTTGCATGGTCAACAGAGTTTTCAGGTTGTAGGAGATGGACAGTTCAAACAGGCAAAGAGAAATGGCAAGTGCTTGAACAGGAAGCATCTACACTTTAAAAGTCAAGCACAGGAACCTGAAAAATGCAAAACAAACTAGGTCAATAATATCCCTTTTTATCTTAATAAACCCTCAGAATCTTCTTATGTTACAGTACAGGATAAAAATGAAGTTCATAATGATAAATGACTGAGTTAATGTAATCTTAAATCATGTTCAGCGCAATCTGTTAAAGAAGGCAGACAAATGTATAATATATTTTATGGAGGGTTCTATGTGGATTAAACTATATTTTTAAAGTTTTGGCAAATACCCAAAGTTTTCTGGAATACTACACTGTCCAGGATGATGTATTCCCAGGGGCTCCAGTTAACTGAGGAACCACTATACTGCGTTCACTCAATTACCAGCTTACTAATTGCAAAAAAAAAAAAAAAAGAAAAGAAAAAAGAAAATGTTGTGCCTTTGCCCAAAATGGTTGACAACTCAAAGAATTCAAGTTTGACAAATGGAGGGTAAGTCCACAAGCTTGGACTTTGTATTCAGACAGGTCTGACTTCTATCTCTAGCGCTAAAATTTTCTAGGATTTTGACCAAGGAAGTCATTTAACTGCTCTAATTCGAAGTTTCTTTGTGAAAAGACAAACAAAAAAGATAATCATAGAAACCTCATAGAACTACTGTGATAATTATAAAGCAGTGTTCTTAGCACCTTGTTAGATGAATGAAGGATATACTCTCAGGTATACTCAGGTACTATGATAAGTATTTAACATTAATGTTAAATTAGTTCAATATTAACTTATCTAACTCTTCAAACTGCTTGAGGTAAGAGCTATTGATATCCCCAGTCTACAGATGAGAAAACTGGGGCTCCTGGTACTACATAATTTGATAAAATGGCGCAACTAGTAAACAAGGAGCTTAGATCCAAGCTACAGTCCTGCTCTTTCCCAGTGTGCGGCGAAGCAACAAATGATGAAACAGAAACTGCAGGCAGTGGAAGTGTCAAGAGCTCACTTTGCATTCGGACATCCACCAAGAGTTACTAATGATTCTGGCTGACATGCCTTGATTTTCCCTTTTTGATAAAAAGTACTGGAGGTAGTAAGATCTGTACTGTTTACACATTTTTCGAACTAAAAGAAAAACTGAATCTTGAACAATTACCTCTTAACCTGGTGATCACTGGTCCTTTGCCTCACAAGACACAGAGAGATAAATCACATAAATGGAATAAAAATATGCTTTGAAAGTTTCACTAACAAACTCGTTTCCTGCAGGGTAGAGTCATTTTAAAGTAAGTGTCCTCTAAGTTGATACTAATCAAATGAGAGTATGATTGAAAAGAAAGCATTGTTAATGTTCTATAAGTCATGTCAAGGAAAAGTCACCTGGGGTGATACAGGATGGGGGCCAGCATGAGACCTATAAAATTTGAAGATTAGGTTACCTTGGAGAATAAAATTACATCCATGAACCTAAAATAAATGAGGTTTTGCCTTGACAAAAAATAATTTTTAAAATCCATCCTAAGTTACAGTCTTTGCTTGAGTGACTGAAGAATTTGAAGTAATATTCCAATTTTAATTATGGTGAATAGTGTGTGGATGCAGCTCAGTCAATTCTCTCTTTACTAAGCAAGAATAAAGATTGTGACCTTCAGCATATAAAAGGAAGTGTAGAGAGTGAGATTTTATCAGTTTCCCATAGGTATCTATAGTTGCTCTTGCCCCAGAGGGAGCAACGGCCTCATCCATAGTTATGAGTATCTATCCCTAGGGGGAGGAAGATCTACAGTGCAGGTAGTAGCCTCCGTGATCGTAACTTATTATGCTAGTGTTCAATGCTTTACAAATAGTATGAAATGACTCCTGGTATTACAGTTAACCTTATCATAATTTAATCATAAGTTAGCTTTGCACATAGATTTAACAATGGGAAAATGATACCTTGGAGCTGTGAAGTTGCTGGACCTGATGCATAGCTGAGTTTCTTACCATTGAGCAGCAAATCAATCTTCTGAACTATACATCAAAGGTCAGGAAACTTTGTAAAAGGCCGGATAGTAAATATCATAGGCTTGCGGGTCATTGGGTCTTAATCACAACTATGCAATTTTGCTGTCATAGTGCAAAAGCCACCACAGGCATTACCTAAACGCTTAGCGGTGATCCTACAGCAGTGATAGCCACACCCAAGCCCAGCATCCCACTGGACACCCAACAACCTTCCCTTTTCTGTACTATTTTGATGAGCGAACATACTTGGCACATCAAAGGAGCTGGTTTGTGGATACCTCTGAGCCTTCAACTTCTCCCGTTTCTTCATTTTCCCAGCTCGTCCCACATGGTTTAAGTCCTAATTCCTATAATAAATTCCTTGTACCAAAATTTGTATGGTTCTGCCTCCATGACTGAATCCTGACTGTCACGTTTCATTAACTAGAACAACCACGATACAGAAGACTTTTAACAGAGGCAAAGTTTGGACCTACAGAGTCAAGGGGCTAATATGATATTCCCATCAGAGTGATTCCATGATGCAAGCCAGGCCCTGGTGAGCAGCTGGCTCTGCAGGTGGCATCCTTCTCTGGTGAGTCTGTGGATGCCATGGCGTGCGCACAAGTTTGTGTGCAAGGAGACATTGGATGTAGTGGGTAACAGGAATGTGGGTCCAATCCCAGCTTTGCAAATGATCTTGGCCAAGCTGCTTAATCCTTCTGGTGACTTTTATCCTATCCAAAATATGAAGGAGTGAGTGGTAGACTAATCACAAGTATTTGGCACCTTTTGCCTGAGGGAGGATTATTCCTCCTTGTCTCCCTGTCCTGTTCAATGTAGGTATGATCGTATGACCTGTTCTAGTCAATGAAATGTGACAGTAAGCCATGTGTAGCTTTAAGAGCCAACTTCTCTCTCTCACTGTTGTGACAAGCAACAGTTCCAGAGAGAGAGACAGCTCTGTCAGTGGGTCCCAAAGTGAAGGTGATGTGTAGTGGATTTGGAGCTGCCTCTATGGACATCTGGCCTGAGTAAGAACTCAATCTTTGTGGCTGTAAGCTGCTGAAGTGCTGAGGTCACTCGCCACTTCAGTGTGACTTAGGCTATTCTGACTGGTACAGGATTGAACTAGATGCTTCTTCTACATCTCACACTTGATTGAATTTGTATCAAATTTTGAGATGAATTTATTTAATTAGCAATATGTATGCAATTGTTTTGTAAAATGCTTATAGGTACACATAAAACAGAAGCCTCGTATATCTGCTCAAAATTAGTTCACTGAAATACATGTAATATAACAATCCTTACCCTAGCCCTTTGTTCACATGGTACCTATAATCTACATAATACGAAATATCTCAAATGACTGAATTTTGAAATCTGCAGACTAAATTGTCAAAGTTAGCTAGGGCCACAAGGATGCCATTTATGTTCCTCCTTACAAAACACTAGCTAATTATTTTTCTTGTCTACTGTCTTCTGAGGAATTCATGCATGGGGCTTATCAACCTCAAACAGTAGCAATTCAGAAGTATCAACTAACTGTGTGGTAGGTAGTTACATTTTTTTAGGTTGTTACCTGGAATTTTCTCAATTTAAACATTTAAAATAGTAACTTGATTAAGTCTCTCAAAATTGAAAAAATAGCAGGTTAGCACTGATTCACTGTTTTTCTTTTCAGTTAGTCATTTGGAAAATAAAGATTAAAAAAAAGATAACACCAGAGGAAAGGGGGAGGGAAAGAAATATTAATAAAATATAATCGAGAACAAGGAGACTATACATAAATCGGATATTCGCAAACCTTTGCAGTGAATGAGTGTTCTCCGAAGTTGATGCAACTTACACCCAGGTCCTCCATTAAGGAGTGTAGCGGATGCGATTTGTTTCATGGGTTTTTTGCTGTTGTTGTTTTCTGCCTCCTCATCCTGAAATGCTCAGCAGCGCCAAATGTGCTGCAATTTCATTGAGCAGCATGTTGTAAAACAATACACTCCATGTTTATTCAGTGAGAATTTGCACTGGGGAGCATTTAAGGCCGAGGCTTTCTAACTGAGGAATGAACAAAGACATGGCATTACCATTTATCTAACTTCATCACATTCCAGCGAATGAAAACATGGCAGCTTTTCAGTGGCAGGGAATCCATTTTGAAGTGAAATATTGCAAGTGGTTAAATAAATAGAACTTTCTATGTTACATTCAGCCCAGTTTTGATCATCTGACCCCTTCCCCTTTTTTTCACAATCTTAAGATGGTTCTCAATTTCTTTCCAGCTTGAAATTAAAATTCCATTCCCTGCTGGCCCTTGCCTAAATGTCTTCTGTTCTAACAATGAAGACAACATTCCTACTCTCTCTTGAAAAAGCTATACCCCACTGCTTCAGAGTAGTCCTCAGGTCTTGATACAAATATGAAGCTTTCATAGATTAAACATTCATTTATTCACCCCACATTCATTCTACGAACATTTACTGAATGCTTGCTACATGTTAGGCAATATACTCAATTATGGATCCAATAATTATCAGGGAAGACCTTGTCCCTACCCTCATGAACTAGAGAGGAAAATGAAAATTATTCAAATAAACATACAAATATAAATTTAAAAATTTTCCCAGGGAAGAGAAGACAGAGCTGAGATC
The DNA here is from genome assembly GCF_001604975.1 of Cebus imitator. Classification (NCBI taxonomy): domain Eukaryota; kingdom Metazoa; phylum Chordata; class Mammalia; order Primates; family Cebidae; genus Cebus; species Cebus imitator. The sequence continues at coordinate 1,924,846 of NW_016107561.1, forward strand.
CAAATGATAAGGGGAGGCAGATAACGCAGGTGAAGGGGGGAGGAAAAGTCCCCCTAAACCCAGAGGATGACATATGCAAAGGTCCTGTGGCATATGCACAGAAAATCACAACATAAAATGTCAAAATGATAAGAAGAAAAAGAGTAAAAGTTTATTATTTCATATACATTCTTACATTTTTTTCAGTCCTTTGACTTACATGTTCACTGTTTTTCGAGAATCTATAATACTATCTTAGGTACTTATGCTAATTAATCATAAGTTAAATGGACATAATCCCAATTAAAAAAATGCCAGCAAAGTCAAAGTCAATGCAACATGTGTGCTGATGGAGCTCATGAAAAATCGTGGACCAGTATGGCAGAAAGACAAGTCAATCACCAGTGAGGGTCTACTAAGAATAGTGCCACACAAAAGCTGTATACAAGAGGCTGTGCTGACACAGAGGCATCTAAATAATACCTGAGGCAAAAAGCACTAATCAGAGACTCACTCTAATAAAAGCGCTCCTTAAGTTGTGGGGTGTAGGGCTAGTGAAGGAGGAGGGGAGATGAGGAAGGTCACCTTGGCAGATGGAATGGTCTGTGCTGCTCTAAACGCATGATGACCTTCCTGGACCTTCCAGTAAATAAAATTGTATTTTAGAGTGGAAAATTATTAATCAAGTAGATTTTGGCTGCTCTTGTCACCATACAAAGTAACTGTGAAATAATAGATATGACAGTCTGCATCATTACTATAAGAGAGTAGTGGCCAGGGCCTTAGGTAAAGAAATTCCTTAAAAATTTCTTTTCTTAAGTAGGTAAGTCCAAACAATGTAGTAAGGGTTTAAATACGAACAACTCAGTACCTATTTTTAAAAGTCACACACACAAATTAAAGGGAAAAACAATATTTTTATTTCAGTCTTAAATAACCACAATTATTTGGTAATGGGATGATGGTCCTGTTGGCGCTGTACAAATCCTCAACCCTTAGAACCAGGTCGGCCCCTGCCGCCCCTGTTTCCCTTTCCACACGGATTATCGCTCTGCATATGCTTTTTAATCACAGCAATAGTCAGAAACCCAGCTTGGAAATAACATGGCATCATGAAAAGAAATGTTGTATGATCTAATTTTGAAACTGTAGACTACCTTGAAGCTAATGGTTACCAGGATGTCCAACAGATGTCAAATCACTGTATATTTTTTCAACTGTTACAGTATCCTGTCCAACTCCCATGTGATTGCTGTGGAGCCCTGGGTGCCCTGGCATATTGGGAAGCACACGCTAAGGTAATCAGGCTTCATCCTGAAAACCATGGGGAGCTTCTAAGCTCTCTAATCAGAGGCAAGGAGTGTATGCTATGGTCAGGTATACGTGTAACTCTTTCTGGCAGGATGTACAAAAAGTTACAATAAAATTTTTAAAACCTTAAAGCCTCAAAAAGACCAGTTCAGTGGCTAGCTGATAAATGACGGAAAATGGTAGCTGGGATGGAGCAGAGAGGACAGTGCCACAGAGGCTCTTAGGCTGTCCCCCTGCTCCTGGCCTTCCCAGAGATCCCCTGCAGACTATTCCCATTACCACAGATAACCTCCTGAGACTGCCTGAGGGTGCTCACTGGCTCAAGGTGTTAGCTATGCAAGAGGCAGACCACCACCAAGGAGGCGGTGGGGGGTTGGTAGACAAATACCTCGGTGTCCTTGCCCTTTGGCTGGGCAATTCTGAAGCAACTCCCACATGGCTTCTCAGAAGTTCCCCAGCTGGCCAGGCGCAGTGGCTCACACCTATAATCCCAGCACTTGGGAGGCCGAGGTGGGCGGATCACCTGAGGTCTGGAGTTTGAGACCAGCCTGACCAACATGAAGATACCCCATCTCTACTTAAAAAAAAAAAAAATACAAAATTAGCCAGGCGTAGTGACACATGCCTGTAATCCCAGCTACACGAGAGGCTGAGGCAGGAGAATTGCTTGAACCTGGGAGGTGGAGGTTGCAGTGAGCCGAGATCACACCACTGAACTCCAGCCTGGGCAATAAGGGCAAAACTCCATCTCAAAAAAATAAAAATAGAAGTTCCCCAGCTAAACTGTGGTCCAGTTGCCATAAGCAATCACCTGGTTATTGACACAGTCTTGATTGCTTTTCTCCTTCCCTGTCTCATTACCCTACTCCCTCGTGGAGCTTCCTAGAAAAAATCAACTACTAAATAAATTTCTTGTACCCAAGTACTTGTCTCATTCTCAGGGCCTGCTTCAGAGAGAACAGAAGCTAAAACAAAGAATATGAGAGTTATTAGCGGAGGGGGTGTCTAAAGGACTGCAAGAGCTGACTGACTAGAAGGGGAGGGTCAAGGCAGAGAGAATAGAACAGCTCCTGAATTTCTGACTGCATGACAAGATTCATGTCAGTGACATGCACAATGGCATTAGCTACAGGTCTCCAAGCACGTTGCCTTAGATACACTGAGACTGAGGGGTCTGTGGAGCATGCAATGGAATTTTCCACCAGGTAGTTGGATATCCAGTAATGCAGATCAAGACAGAGGTCTTAGCTGAGCCATAATTTGGGAATCAGGGACACGTAGTCACTGAAGCCCCTATAGCACCAGTGTTAGGGTTTGACTGGGACTGGTAAGTAAAGATATATTGCTGTCCAAGAGCAGAAAGTGAACAAAGGGATCACAGAGGGTTGAGCCAGAGATGGCTATGAAGATAATTGGGAAGAAATGGCCAAGCAGGAAGGAAGAAAGAGAGGAGAGTGGTGTCCTGGAAGCTGAGGCAAGCATCCTCAGGGAATGACCGCAAGTGTCAAGTACTGCAGTGAGCTCAAGTGAGGTAAACACAAAGAGATGCAGGGAGGACTGCTTGAGGGTTACACCAGGGCGGTCACAGAGAGCAGCCCTAAGAGAGTTTGGTAGAGATGTGCCCTGGTGGCCTAGGGAAGATCTTGTTTTCCTTATTTCACTGAAAAAAAAAAAAAAAAAAAAAAAAAAAAAACAGATGGACCTACGCAGCAGTTAATTAGAAAGATTTCAAAACTCAAATATTAGTTTTCAGATTTCTAGGTCACCTCTCTGTGACACTACAAAGGTATTATAAAACCACATCAACATCAGAGTGTTATAAAGGCATGGAACGCTGGCCCCCCCAAAAAACTCAGGTTTGGTAGCTAAGGGGAAAGAAGGGATGTGGATACACAGCACGCACACACACACACACACACACACACAGACTCACATTTACATTCATGTATGAGCACCCTCTTCACTATGCTAATGGCTTAATGATATGCTCACCAGAATACCAATATACTAACAGAAATTTTCCAAAGAGATTGAACTTAAATTGTAGTAATAGCTTTGACATTGGGATACGATGATTTACTAGCATTAAAAGCATATGTTTCTGTCATTCTTTAGATTGATTCAGGATGTGATTCTAGCCTGCGGTTCCTTACATCTGGACACTTCTACTCATGCCATCACATATGAGTTATTTTAAAAAGAGGCACAGTATTATCTAAAGCTGAAGTATCCAATTCTTCAACATGCTTCTTAATTTGTCCCAAAGCACGGTGTCTTTAAATTTGCCCACAGCATAGGCTGTTAGAAAAATACAAATCTGGATGTTCCTCGACGTAGGATAAGACTACATCCCGATAAACCCATGGTAAGTTGAAAATGCATTTAATACACCTAACCTATCAAACATAACAGCTTAGCCTAGTCTATCTTAAATGTGCTCAGAAAACTTACATTAGCTGGCAGTTGAGCAAAATCATCTCACAAAAAGCCTAGCTTATAATTTAGTGTGAAATATATCATGTAATTTATTGAATACTGTTCTGAAAGTGAAAAACAGAATGGTTGCATAGGTACTTGAAGTACAGTTTCCACTGAATGCATATCACTTTCTCAACATCATAAATTTTAAAAACTATAAGGGACTGTGAATTTGAAACCTGAGGGGTATCATTGCATCATTATTTAAGCCAAATTTGTTAAAATTGGAAGTGTTGCCACACAGTTATTTGAATAGAACAATAGAATTGCCAGTGCCTTGCCTCATAATTAGTTCCTGGGGTTTTTTTCTAATAGAAATACTACAAATACATATTGGGTGTCAGAACAGCATCCCCTTTACTTGTTATAGAAAACTAGTAAATATATTTTCTCATTTCAAGCAAGAGGAAGGTATTGCTGCAATATGTCATCATCCTTATGTTGAACCAGGATTTGTAGTCTGAAAGAAATCAACCATCAACCTGAAAAGAAGACAGCTGAGATTGAATTTTGAGGAAGGATTCTCCTTCCATTTAAATCAAAGCAGTTAAATGTGTAAAATAAATGAAAGCATGAAATAAATACGGAATTATCCATGTCAAATGCAAATTCTGCATATCTCATGTTAACACTATCATGGTGAATGGTTACAGCACATCTCTGAATTATTTACAGCAAGTCTATGATGTTATGTTTTGGTGATAATGCCACAGATATATAATTTTATGGAGAGTTCTGCTGATCTTGAATTTGAAATAACTCTCATAAATAATAAGTTATAGTAACAAATGCATGCAAATAAACCAGCAGCCTAATTTAAAATATTGGCAAATGTGTGCCTAATTTGTATCATTTGCCTGATACATTAAATTTTAGGTAATGCAGACAGAGAAATGTTTGCAGAGTGTGCCTTTACTAGTGTTTAAAATAAGAGAGTTTTTAATTACCCATAATTTCAAAAAATGTTATATACTAGCGTTGAGTTAGGTAAAATTCCTAATATCAAAAGTAAAATCAGACCCTGAGATCTTTTAGCAGAGAAAGCTATTGGAACTCCTTTCTCTAGGAATACTGTGCCTTTTGGCCAAACCATAACTTCCAGAATTATGTACTCATAGTGGTGAGAGGGAAAGGAAGTGTCTGCATATTCAACCATAAACAACAGCAATCCGGGAAGCAGTGGGGCCTCAAACCAACTAGCAGTCCCCGCCTCAAAGACTCCCATGCCTCCAGGCCCAAACTAGGCGGCTGACAGCCTTCCCTTGGTATCCCCGCTGTCCAGGTACAAAAACCATCACATATGCATGAAATTATCAGATTCTGTTTTGATGTTGCTATACAATGAGTAATAATATGATCACCTTGCTATGGCTAGTGTGCTTTTTCTCTAATATTTATAGCACTGACAAGATTTCTTAAGTTGTGTTAACCAGCAAAATGGTATATCAAGACCTGATTTTTAGCATTTGTTGATTACTGCCATATAAATCATCTCACCATGGAAAATTTTATACTGCTTATACGATGTCATGGAACATGGAATTGGAAAGGATGCAAAGAAATTCACCATTATATAGTATTTCCACCATATAAGTATAATAGACATAAATAAACCAAAGAGCATAGGTAATAGCAAAACGTATTAATTAGGAATTGATGCATACTGAGTACTTATTATCTTTGTATTTAATATAACATTAAATTGTAAGTTTATATAATTTAATTTTTAATAAAGGCTGTGTTTTAATAATCAGCTGACAAAATTCTTGACATTTTAACAATCAGCTCTCATAAGCCAGTACAAGCTGGCCCCATCACATATTTATTTAAGATATGCATATATATTGCATGCATCTGTGTGTGTGTGTGTGTGTGTGTGTGTGTGTCTGTGTGTGTGTGTATGTGTGTGTGTGTTATTTCTGCAAATGAGCCAGGTAACCAAGAAAAATAAAGACTCTTTCCTGCAATTCTATTACAAGCAGGTAGATCAAAATGCCTCTGCTCTGACCAGTAAATACAGAATTCTCAGTCTACTACCCTTTTCATCTGCTTTCCTTTAAAAAGCAAGGTATTTTGCCTCAATTCTTATTTTCCTAGAACCATTCACTTTTAACCCAAATCCAAGAGAGAGTATATTACTGTCAAATACATTGGGCTTTGGAGCAGGATCATGCTCAGTTTAAGAATCCCATTTTGTGCTGTGATGTACCACCCAGACTCTGGGCAGGAAAGAGCCCCCACTTCAAGGAATGTTGCCAGCAGACGGCCCTCAGCTGCCAGCCCTTTCCAAAAGTGACCCTTGACTGAGGGGAGCTACTGACTCCAAGATCACACCCCTTCCTAGACGCAGCCTGCATCCAATAACTGGTTGTATGAGAAGATCGAGACTCCTCACACCAACCTGGAGCTATTTTGAAACAATCACCTCAGCTTTAGTCCTCCAAATAGGGTCACCAGATGCTCCATCAACACTACATCATCACGTGACTTCCCCCTCTGCCAAGTCTGCTTCCTTCTTCCCTTCTGCAGATATTGATTGAAAAGCATTCCCATTTAGCCTCCTGCATGTTAACCTGCATCCCAGAGTGTTTTCTGAGAAAGACAACCTGAAAACTTTGCAAAGTAGCTGTGAAATAGTAACATCTGCGCATCAAAATGCATGTGCTATGAATTTCTAATTTTTACGTTTTTCATAAAGTAGTACTATTTCCTGTTTCTTGGCCATGTATTAGATAACACAAACATGAGCTAAGTAAATGTTTTCTTATGATAGCTTAAAAAGTTATTTAATCTACCTCCAAACATTTAATGATGCCAATGCTTCACAAACTCTCTGAAAAAACAGAGGAGGAGATAACACTTCTCAAGTTATTCTATGGTACCAAAAACAAAGACATCACAATAAAGGCAAACTGAAGACCAATGTCTCTTATAATATAGATGCAAAAATTCTCAAATACTTATTATATAAAAATAATCTAACAGCATATAAAAATAATTATGAATTACATGATGCAACTAAATGAGATTTATCCTAGAATGTATGGTTGGTTTAACACTTTAAAAACAATTAATGTAATATGCCATAACAATATGAGAAGAATTAATCTAGCTTTTCATTTTCTTTTATGATCTTGACCGTTTTTTTGAAGAGTATTAATTACCTGTTTTGTTGAATGTCCCTCTTTGGAGCTCTGCCTATGGTTTCCCATGATTAGACTACGATTATGATTGCACTGTGGCTATGGCAAGAATACCACAGCAATGGTGTAATATCCTTCTTAATCCATTAAACCAAGAGGCTCATAATGTTGACATATCTCATTACTTATGATCTTAATCTTGATCTCTTGATTATGGTGGTATCTGCTCGGTTTCTCCACTACAAAGTTAGTATCTTTTCTTTCATATTTTTAATACATGTCTTGGAGAATCTAGTTGCATTTTGTGGATGGAAAAAAAAAATAAAGCACGAACCTAATGGAGAATTGGTTCTATTTTGAGAAACAGAATATGTCACCTATTCCTTATTCATGCTTCTGACCACATTTTCTATGAGTTCCCGTTTCCCTGTGGTAGCCAAACAGCCCAAGGAATGTAAAGTATTTAGCATAGATTCTAGTATTCCTTTTTATTACACTAATATCCTAAATATCTATTTTTTTACATAGAAAAACATCAAATGCTTGAGAAGTTGTTTTTGGGTTTTCTTTGTTTTGAAGACTTTATGTAGTGGTATGTTTCACTCGTTCCACAGGACAACTTCCTGAGTGATTCATTACACTGCCCAATAAAACCTGATCTTCAGCAATAGCAGATGTGTATCCCTTACAGGCCTGGTTACATAGTCGTCTGTCTTTATGGGTGCATGCTAACTGAGGGTTGCATTATTACTACGTCATTGAATTGCCACTTGCTGGATCTCTACTCAGTTCTTAGCTTTTCAAAGATTCAGAAATCACAAAATTTTAAAAAATGCAATGGTAATGAGATAATTGCCCAAAACTGTAATAATAATGAATGTCACAGCATCTAAAAATGATGTGAATCCATGTAATAACAATAATGAAAATTGCAACTGGTAGAATGCAAGCTCAACAAGGGCAGATATATCCCAAGTACTTTGATCAGTGATTGAAACGTGATAGTTGCTTAAAACATATATGCCAGGTAAATTACTTTTAATGAACTATGGAATCTACTGAGCACTTTACAAATATTGCTTCATTATAGCCTCACAATAATCCTAGGAAGTACATACTACTGTTATAATTTATCATTATTTTACATATTTAAACATTTAAGTTTGCTTTGTTATGGAAAATTTCTAACATACACGAAGAGTTGGAACAGTATAATGAATGCCGGCATACCCACTGCATTTATCAGCTCTAGATGTCTTAACAAAATACGTTAGACCAGGAGGCTTAAACAACAGGAATCTATTATTTCTCACAGTTCTGGAGGTTGGAAAGCATAAGAATAAGGTTCTAAACAATTCTGTTCCCCTGTGAGGGTTCTCTTCCCGTCTTTCAGATGGCTGTCTTCTAGCTGTATCCTTGAGAAGCCAAGAGTGAGGGGAAGCAAGTCCTCTGATGTCTCTTCTTATCACAGCAGTAATTCCACCTTCAGAGCCCCATCCTCGTCAGCTCATTTAAGTCTACTCACCTCCCAAAGGTCCCATGTCTACATAGCATCACATTGGGGGTTAGAGATTTAATGTATGAATTTTGATGGGACACACAATTCAGTCCATACACAGGACCTGCCCATCACCCTGTTAAAATGATCAGTTACTGACATATGTTATGCCATTTTCCTCCTCCTCCTCCTCCTCCTCCTCCTCCTCCTCCTCCTTCTAATTCTGGGTCTCTGGGTCTCACTCTGTCACTGAGGCTGTAGTGCAGTGGTACGATCATAACTCACTGCAGCCTTGAGTTCCTAAGCTCAAGCAATCCTCCTGTCTCAGCCTCTTGAGTAGCTGGGACTACAGGCATGCACCACCACACTCAGCTGTCATCCCATTTTATACAAAAAGTGTACTGTGCTTGCTGTATTATTTGAGAATATTCAATTCTTCTATAGCAGAAAAGAAAAACAAATGGGGTACATAACTCATGTGTTAAGTGTTGTTAATAACTAAGAAAGTCAATTTTGAGATATAGGCAGGATTCATAGAATTGTGTTAAACGCGGTACTAAGTAACCTTTAAGACATGCTATGTGATAAAGAGGATGGAACAAACAAGATTTTTATTTCGAATAGAAAAGAATGGTAAGACCAGGTCATAAGCATGAATCTTGTCACCTCCATAGTGACAGCAATGTTATCCTCAAATTAACCTCCATTGGCGATACTCACCATAGTCTCATTTGGCCTGACATCTGCTCTGACATACAAATGGAGGCAAAATCCTCTGCTGTCCACCAAAAAACTGATGAGATAATGGTCAGCTGCACTCGCCCTGTGTCTTTCTGATAGAGCACGTGTGTGTATTGGGTCCCGGCACTCGCTGTCTACCAGGCTTCCTTGTTCGAACCTCAGCTACGGTCCTCATAACCACACCACCGTTGAGAGAGTGGAGATGGTGAAGAGACAGAGCATTCAAACACAGCATAACCAGAAAACGATGTTCTTCCACTCATTTGACACCTACTCTAAGGGTGTTAACCTAGTCCTCTCTGTCTCCTGGCTTCTTTCTTCTTGAGTCATTGTGAGTCATTCCTCTAAATTTGGTCTATAGGCTTTTCTGCTGTGGATCCTCTGGGATAGCTTACCTGCTAGTATACTTGTAAGAGGGAAATTTTCAGAATGTGGGCTCAGAAGAGACGGAGAGACTGAACTGAAATTACTCAGCTCATTTGGGCTAAAATCTAGGTGTTTAATATACTGCTGAACTTAATTCATAATCATAAACACAAACTATAACACTTTGATAAGACCTCCAGGAAAGAAAATATTTCACTTTTGCACATTTTTTGAAGGGTATGTTTGTGTGTGTATAAAACAAACAAACGAGCAAATAGCTAAAGTGCAGCTTGAGCTCAATCTGTGACATGTTTTCCATTAAAAAAATCCTGTTAGCAATTCCATTGAATTGTACATAAACAAGTCAAGGAAGCTTTCTTCCCACTGACAGATTTATTTTTATTTTAAAATTTTTATCTATTTGTTTTTGCTCCTTTGGTCTCTCAGTTCAACAGCTTAAGAACAGCTTAGATTCCATACATTGAAATTGCTCCCCTAAAAAAAACAAATCTGAACATTTGCAAGAAAAAATGTTCGGTTTAAAGCCATTGCCTTTGCTCTATACTATTAACCCTCTAGATATATGCCAAAATTGCCCAATTGTTCAAACCAAATGTCAGGCTTGGGACTCTGTGGTCCGTGTCTTGAATTGACTATTTCCTCCTGATACAGTCATCTAATAACTGCTGCTCAGGTCAGGGAAAAATAAAGCACTCAAGATGAGAGCTTGCATTGCAAATCTGTTTACTGTTTCTATACAAATTTCACTGTAATATACTCTCTTTGACAGTGTGCTAGGCCAGTATTTCCTCTGGAAGACACTGTTGTAGAAACCAGTAATGATTTTCCTGAGAATGTTCCCTAGCCCAATAAAAGAACTGAAAATAATTATGTTGACAAATCCAGCCAAATTGAGATGTTTTGTACTCTCATTTTAAATACAGTTTTCTTGGTCCTGCTAGGAGACTCACAACTGCAGAATACACAAGTGACTAAAAATAGTTCTTTCAAATTGTAGATGAGATGAAGCAAAAAGTTTCAGACACTCGTACAAAGAGAACTGATCATGGTCCTATAGGAAGATTTCTGAAGGAAATATAAGACAATATGTTTCTCAGATCACTGAAAGAACACATAATTTGAAAGAATCTTTATATTACAATAAAATCAGAGGTAAACTCCTATTTAAATTGCTTGCCTCTAATATGTGTCTTCTAATCGACGAATAACCTTACATGCATCCATTCTTGGGTGGCCAACTTTTCCGTAATTTGCATGATGAACCAAAGTTTAGGTTTATGAGATCTTGAAAAAACTTTAAGGTGACCCAATACGTGATATTGTTTTCTACTGCCTAAGTATTACATTCACTTTTATAAGTCCATGCATTCTATAGGTTATAACACCAGCCATATCAATTACCATTTTTATGACATCTATATCATGCTATGCTTAAAGAAACAGAGAATTTGGATGCCTAATATCAAGAATAAAAATCTTTGGGCAATCTGTGTTTAACATATTGAACATAGCTTTGCTCTATTAGAAACTCTGTTTAACTTAAACCAGTACTCTTAATTCTATCATGTTCAGCAAACCCTTTTTATAACAAACATTTTGTAAAGTCCTCTTGCTATGCTGAAATGACATATTTAAATTTTAACACTCATCCACACACATGAAACAGGTGTCAGTGCCCCACCCGTATCTGCCCAGTTCTCATCATTCTATCACATGCGCATCCATAGCATCTTCTAGCAAATACCCTTGCAGTCACTCTCTGCCTGAGGTTTTCCCCTCTGCCTACCCAAGGGGTCAGATAAGAATTGCTGGGGAGGTAACAACCCAGGAGCAGTCCTCAACCAGCTGATGAAAGGGGAAGATAAATAGTCTAGCTTTTCTCCTCCCTCAGATGGGACCACTTCTACGCATGTTCTACGTGGTTGCCCAGAGCTCCCCAGCAAGACAGAACCCCCCCTGTCCACAGTGCCAACTTGTAACCCTCCCACTCCTCCTGGCTGCTTTTCCTTCCCTTCCTCACACTGCCACTCCTCTGCACTGCTCCTTGTCATCGCCTCCCATAGAAAGCATGTACATACAACACCTTGGCTCAGGGTCTGCTCCCAAGGGAGGCCAAATGAAAACAACACATCAATTTAAAAAAATCAATAGAGTACCATAAGTGTGATATAAAAATGATTTAAAATGCAAGCATTAATAGTAAAATTCTATTTTCAACATGTAAAGACAAGGGCATGGCTACACTAGATCGTGCCATGAAGTAGGGAGGTATTTGCTTCGCTATCACTACAAAAAAATTTTGTAGAATCACTACAAAAAAGAAATCTATAAATGTAGACTCAAACAGGTGTGACAAAGTCTCCTGCTGCAGAGGCATGGCCATCTGTAGCATAATTTTCTCAGCACTCTAGGTAAAGTTCTAAGCAAACTAAGTACAAGCTTCCTTTAATTTTCATGGTAGTGCAGTACACAGTGAAAACAAAAAGACAGAGAGGTTTTGTTTTGATGTGTGTTGTTGTTTATAAATAGCTATTTACTTATATGACTGTCTGGCAAAACATTAAAACATTGTGTGGGAGGAGGGACAGTTTTTACTATGAGGGCTTGGCCAGACCACACGTCACATCTCTGTCCCTGCCCACAAAATGCTTCTTGTACCCACTAGTTGTAGTCATTGCCCAAAACTACCCTCGAAAAATGGTCCCTAGAGGGCAGTGCTACACCCAATGAGAACCACTGGTTTAGACAATAAAAAAAAAAAAAAAAAAAAGGCACCTAACAATGGAGGAAAGGTAAATGGAACTGCACAGTGGCTTAAGCCACTAGATTTAAAACACCTCAGTTTAAATCCCACCTCCACTTTTAGTTCAAGATCGGACCTTACCTCACTTGAGGTGAGACCTGTAGTAATACAGGTCCAGCCTACAGACTGCAAGTTAGTGTAATAGCCTGCAGAATGCATGAAGTTATGGACGTCAACGCAATGCTTAGCTAGTAGAGAAACAGAATCGCAGTACGCATCAGCTTGGTTTTGGCTTACATCCTAGGATGAGAAATTGAACCACAGGGAAGGCATGTTCCTTCTGGTGCATACTCCTCACCAGTAAGATGGAAGAAACCACATTTTCTAACTCCTGATTGTTTTGAGAGTTAATGACTGAAACACAGTGCGTGGCACCACGTGGGAGTTCAGAAACATTCACTATTCTTATTACTATAGCTCATGGCTCAGTGATTGATCTCATTCACCCCTCTAACTCAAATCATCTCTCTGCTGTGGCCACCAGAAGACACAATTGTGTAGAATGTGTCAATGTGGGTTTGGTCATACAACTATCTGTTTCCAAGGCACAACCTGTGAATTTACTATCACTCCATCCCTTCCCTCCTCCATGCTTCTGCTGCCTGTCCTGTCACTTGTCACCCCCAATAACAATAACCTGATGAGAAGGTTTGTGCTACTGCAAAATCTGTTTGTCATAATACAAACAGATTCTGTACCTCTGCGCCCAATGAGGAGATCTTATAAAATGTAATGTAGGGTAAAAGCGGAAAGAAAAAGTATTGAGTGAGCTTTTTGCCACACTGGCTAAATCAAAGTAACGGTGGCAGCAGTTAGAGAATTTGAAAAATAAATGAGATGATGTATATAGGAATGTACTGCTGTAAACTGTAGAGTGAAGCACAAATGCAAAAGTGCTTTTGCTCTTGTTATTTATTAATAGTATCATTAGACACACAGCTGTTAGAAACCCAGCTAGGGAAGACATAGAGAACTGGTATTATCCTTTATAAATGAGACGGGTGAGAACCAAGACTAGATGTTGCCTAAAGGGAAACTGGAAAAGATCAAACTGACAGCCCTGTAGAAGAGGGTTCTTGGAGATGAAGAGCTGCCTGGGAAATGGTGACACCAAGTTAGGCAGAGGAGCGGAGGTACCAAATGAAAGGGTCAGCTTCATAAGGCTGTAGACATGTTCTTGAACAGAGAACTGCATTGACTGATGTGGCCTGTAATGGAAACTCAGATAATGAAATAAAATCAACATTTAAGAATTTCAGGCTGAGAACTCATTGCCATGGCAACCCTCTCAGAAGGGAACTTGTATAAGAAAATAAGATTCACTTGACTACGCCTTAAAATGAAAACCTACACTACAGTGAAACAACTAAATGCAGAATTCCAAAACTGCTTATTGCCGCAATGCCTAGAGGTAGCACTGAGGCTGTAGGCCCATCATCTTTCCCATTGGAAGCTATTGCTTCACAAGATCTCTGACTCATGGATGGAACATCAGTTAGCTCTGAGGGATCCCCATTGAAATTGGGTGGTTCCTACCAGCAAAAATTTACAATGTTTTTTCACTCAAAAAAGTCATCCAGCATGATGCTTGTGGAAATCACAGGTAGCACACACCATTTAAACAAATACCCAAGTATTAGTCTGCCCATAATCACATAAAATACCAAATTCCCATGTCAATTATTATTTATTTTCATGGGAAAATAATTTTTAACCTAAGTAAAATCTGGCTTATATTCAGATTATGATTTTTTTTTCAAAATAAAACATCTACTTTATTACATGTTGTCATTCAAAGAATGTCAGACAGGGTGCATTATAATTTATCAGTGAAAATCATTTTCTTGAATATCTAATGTCATGGACAAATATAAATCTATGCCTTTTAACTGGTGCTAGGAGAAGGAATTACTGTGATCCTTTTTGTATGGCATGGATTAGTTTTTTTAAAAAAATGAACATGATGTTAAAAGAAGGGAAATAGAGGTCAGCATAAACACATTAAAATCATTACAAAATATTTCTATGCTCACAAACAAAAAGAATAAAGACACCATGATACATAAGATAATATCTATGTCATCCTCTCCACCAGTGCGTGGTAATAATGGATACAAAATCAGGCATTTTCATTCTCCAGCCCTGAGCAATAGAAATTTTTTCTTGTCTTCACCCCTGCACTCACCCTTGAAGTTTCACCATGATTTTTACCAATATACACAATTTCTGTTTGTATGTTTTAGTCAAGGATTTCATGTATTATGTGTAGTTTTAATTTTTTTCAGAATACACTCTTGCTCTAGAAATCAACATAATTCAGATGCTTGATTGCACCAGTCTGACTATGCATTCCTCAGGTCACATGCATTAGACTTCTGGGTTCAACCTGGGTCATTTTTCTTTTTTGACATCTATAATATCTTTAACTTTCCCAAGGTTTTACAGAGAAAATATGTAGCTTCCTGATCTTCTTTTAAGGTTTTATTTTATCCCTATTCCAACTTCCAGTTTCTACTACTAATTATCCTCTTCACGGTGCCTTAAATTTTACGTATCTTGCAATCAACAATTTCAAGGTTGTCAAGAATATAAATACCAATCAATGCACATTTTTTGGTCCAAGGGTAACTCATGGTTAAAGAAAAATAGCTGACTTTAATATCTGGAGTAAATAAGGAATAATATTTGGAAGAAATAAGAAACTTGCACAGACTAGATCTAGGAGGCATGAAAGATTGTATTTTTTCACTTAGAACTATTTACGGTAAGATTAGAAGGAGAATCATGATTAAAATCTCATATTGAAATATTTCCCAATATTAAGCACTAAATGATCATTCATAAAAAACAAGTGCCATTGTAAAATGAGCCATTAGATTTGTTGATTATTTTTTTTCTTTTACCACCTAAAACAAATGTGGATATGTATGAAAAAACAGCTGTCACAAAGAATGTATAGAGGAGAGAAATGTAATGAACTTTTCCGCTAAGTTAATACAATATATAGTATTTTTTCATAGTAAAAAGATTTTATCCACAACATATCCGACACTCAAATCAGTATCTTATTTCTAGGTATAAAATAAATGGCTATAACATTTCTCTCCCTACACTATTTAAAAATGATCTCCTCTTAGCAAAACAGAGAAATAGGTGAAATTTATTTATACCCTACTCTTTTTTCTGTTTTTCTCCATCTCCTTTCAGACCTTTCTCCAATTCTCCTCCCCCAGGCTAAGGCGCTCAGTACTTTTAGCATTCTCTAATTTATCCTGTTAACATGAAAAGTAATTTGATAAATTTCTTCATATTAAGGTATTAGAAAATTAATTATCTACTGATCTCACGAGTATTTGCATTTTAAAGGAAAATTGCAGAGAAAGAACAATGCCTGAACATCCTAAATTACTCATTAATTATGGAATTTCAGGCATCTCTGGGAAGATATTTAAAAGTGATGAGAGAACTTCAGAGTATTCTCAAGTCATACAATAGATAGGATGATCTTGTCCATTTATTTGTCTGGGTAGTCATGAGATTGAGGCAAATTGTGTTAGAAAATAACCATTAGATCCTCTATGTCTTGGAAGATAACTGATAATGTCGTGGTACACAGTAGGTCTTATTCATATTTATTAAATAAATTTTCACACTGTTTGTCTTACATCCATTAAAAATATTTGAAGAATCTATTCTTTTGGTAAAATAAGAATCTGAGTCTTTGTGTTGGACCCTGTGCTGTAATCCTAAAACCTTTGGTTTAACCTTAGCAGAAAAGTGGTGCATATTAAATATTTAATTTATTCCTGGACATTTCCCTGTTGTTTAGAAACATCTAGAAATTACATGGTAAATGTCTACAGTTCTGGTGTTCAGAATAGACATCAAAGGAAAATGGTATTTTCTTAAATTGCCAAACCATAGGTGTGAAAACATCTTATATTTGAAGTAATATTGCCAAATACTTTTAAAAGAATTCTATTCTTCCAATTATCTTATACTTATTATCCCAACTGATCCCTATAACAACAGCCTCATGAATTGGACAGGTCTTCGAATAACAGTAGTCATTTACCGATCCTTTATGTGTGGAAACCAACCTACAAAATGTTGACATTACTTGTCCACAGTGACACAGTAATAGGTGGCAAAGCAAACACTAAGCCACTCTGATAAAAGGATTTATGAGAAATTCTCTTTGACATGTATATAAATGAGTTCAAGTTAAGTTTATTTTCCATCCTGATAACCAGGCTTTTTACATCAACCACCTCTACCATCTATTGTGATAAGTTGACAAAGTTCAAGCTGATACTATAAAACATGTATCCAGTCATAATCATGTTTCTAAAAGTTTTCCATTTCCATCTACATAATCAGAATTTGATGATATTAGCATTATTATTTATTGAATGGTGATCAAGAGGATGACATTCCATAGAAAGAAGAAAGCCTGATTTACTTCAAAAAAAGGAAGAAAGCAAGAAAGAAAGAAAAGGAAGGAGGGAGAAAGAAAAGAAAAATATTTTTCTTTTTTATGTGTAAAAGAGACAAGCCATTTGATGGCAACTGTAGTATCATGCAAGAACATGATGATCAATTTAGTTGGACATTTCATCTCTCACATTTTGTATATTTTCTATCTCCATTTTTATTGACTAATATTGGAATGAATTCCATTCAGCATTACCTGCTCATTTTATTCAAGTAATATGTAATTGGCCCTTCAAAGTAATTATCAAAGATGTTAAGGTAGATTTAACTCCTATCAAAGAATGACTGGAATATTACCGGAGCATTACTTCAGCCCATCTGCATGCCATTTGATAAGAAGTTAACTTAGTCCATAAGTCTTCCATTTCTTATCTAATGGTAGCAAGTAGAGTAACATGATTGTTTTAAGATAATTCGAGTTAGAGATTCCTTTCTGTACTAAAAGGTTGAGTGTTATTTTTGTACTGTTTCTAACAAACTTCTTAGTTCTTCCTTTTTCTTGGCTTTTAAAAACAAATTAGAAATGCCAGTGATTTCACTAGCAAATTCTCTTCAGATCTCAAAATCCATATTTCCCAAGTTGGATACTTCTCTACATATCCATTTTCCAAGCACTTCAGCCTTTTGCTTTTTTAAATCAATAAGCCATATTGACAAAATTTTAATTATTCCCTAAATGTGCAGACCTGTTTTGATTTTTTTTATTTTCCTATAGAGAACAAAATTAACCAACTGGTCGTGCAGTCAACTTTGCTCCATTCTCTTTGAACTTTAGGTTTCACCTCAAAGAGAGAATAGGGTCTGATGTATTGATCCATTAGAAAAAAAAATTTAGAAAATCAAAGAGAGAAATAAAATATCCATCTCCGTTAATAATTATACAAAGATTAAAAAGTGCTATATAATTAGGTCATGAAAAGTTTCCTTATTTCAAGCAGACTCACCAATGTTGCATTGAAAAACCCATAATTACAACCATGAACAAAAAGTATAGCAACCATCCAAGGTTACCTGAATGTATCTGCTTCTCAATGTTCCTTCATGCAAATGATACAACCACTACTTCTGTGAACTATCAAGCAATGCTGATATCCTCGGTCTGCTATGAAATCAAGTGTTTAGCTATTTTTCTGCCCCACAATTTCAGCAAGGCTATAATCTATGTGAGGGGGAAAAATAACCAAAGAACTCCAGCCAAATTAACTTATTATCAGATATTTACAGTGTATTTTTCTATAGTTTGATTTTCTTGGTGTAATTGAGATGTAATAGAGGTAGAACATGTTGCAAAAGAGAAGCAGGTGAGTAAATACCTCCAAATCCAGCTAGAAGATAATTCCTTTCATCTCAGCCTACTGGTAATGAAATAGATTAGATCCACATTTTCTGAACTCCCTTTGTCTACAGATAAAACTTAGAAGAGATGGGGTATACCCAACTACCACCTACAGAGTGTTAGTTTAAGAAGAGTAAAATAAATCTAAAAGAATAACACTCTTCAGGTGAAAATCCATATGCAGAGTAATTTTCTCCAAATAAATCATGTCTGATGCTAGCATGAGAATGCATGCACACATTCATACATGTAGACAGAGATTAAACACAGCTCCAAAATGCACAAATGTACAACCAATATATACTAAATGTGCACTGTTATAACAAACTCAGCACTTGCTATTTTCCTTCTTTAAACCTGCTGGCCACTACCATAATATTTACTTTCTCCAAAGGAAAATAAGGGGCAAAATAAAGAGGAAAAAGCAGATGAGATAACTCCAGTTCTGAGGTTTTATAGTTTTAAATTCTGAAACATCATGAAAAATTTAGCAAATATTTATGGCATACCAAAGAGTAGAGTCATGATAACCAAACAGGCTATTAAGATCCTTAAAGTTCGTGCTAAAAAGTTTGGAAATGGTTTCCTATCTCTTTTTAGACAAGACAGATTTCTAAAATGTAAAGACTGAAAAAGAATGAGAAATAAAAACCATAAAATTACTTACAACTGATCGGATGTTATTCTCTTTCACCAGCTTCAGAGATGATTTATAGCAATTTGCAAGGTCTTCCTTGTGGGAACCATTAATATGGCCTCTGGCTATTGGTCCTACAGTATGGATGACATCTGTAAACACAAAAGGACGGAAAAAGAGGATAAGCAAGGTATTTTTCACTTTTTACATCATTAATGCTTTATTTATTTTAGGAATTTGTGTTAGAGCCTGGAGACAAGCAAGCTAAGCAATGCATTGGCGATGCAAATATTTCTCTGGTAAAAGATCTTAAGGCACAACCTTCTAAAGTAGGCAATTTCCCATGAAGATGGTAATTGTGAAAAGGAATCCCTAACCAGTGAATTGTTCCATAGGCTTTGGTCAGATTCAAGTGACACAGATTATAGTATAAAATGTGCGTAATTGGCACCCTGGAAAAAAGACAAATCCTTGGAGGGAAACAAACTGAGGAATAATTGCCTGCAAAATGAATATCTGGATTGACATGGAAGGGAAGAGCCAATGCTAGCCTGGCTTACTTGTAAGACAAGTTTCAGGCATTGTACACAGTAAAGAAGAGCATTTCCAAAAAAAATTCCAAGATCATTTTTAATAATCAGTAATAATCTTAAGAAGAATAATTTCAAAACATTCCTGTCAATTTTAAAGTGTAACCTACCAATCCTTACATACACAAGGTATGTATGTTCATACCTATTTTATTTTATTTTTTGTTTGTTTTGGTTTTTTTGAGACGGAGTTTCACTCTTGTTACCCAGGCTGGAGTGCAACGGCACAATCTCAGCTCACTGCAACCTCCACCTCCTGGGTTCAAACAATTCTCCTGCCTTAGTCTCCTGAGTAGTGAGACTACAGGCACGTGCCACCATGCCCAGTTAATTTTTGTATTTTTAGTAGAGACGGGGTTTCATCATGTTGACCAGGATGGGCTCGATCTCTTGAACTCGTGATCCACCCGCCTTGGCCTCCCAAAGTGCTGGGATTATAGGCGTGAGCCACTGTGCCCGGCCTCATACCTATTTTTATAGGTTAATAGTTCATACCTATTTTAACAGGTTAGTAGTTAATTATCTATTTTTAATGTATTAAAATGTTCAAACATTTTAATACAATCTATACTTTTCAACTCCTACTCATGTTGAAAAAGCAAAATTTGATTTTTTTAAATATACAAAACAAGCCATTGTGCTATTCTTTTAATCACTATGCATACATAAACTTTTAACTTTAGGAACATAGAAAAAGAGGACTGTCCTCTTCTAAGAAAGAGTAGAAGAAAAAAACCCACATTTTAACCAAATTTACTTGAAAATGCCTTGTAACACTTGCTTCCCAGTCTTACCGGTGAATTGAATCATTGATGTAAGTAAGTCATAACAACTAATCAACTTTGATCACAAAGACAAATTTAGTCTAATATAATTGGAACGTTATAATGAAATTATTTGTGTTGACTAATCAGTACCACTCAATTCCAATAACAATGACAGAAGAATAAGAGTATACAAAAATAAGGATATGGCACAGTTTAAAAATGCATATAGGATGTGAATAGCAGCAAGTAAGTCACTAAAAGAAAAATCTTGGACTGGGCGCGGTGGCTGACGCCTGTAATCCCAGCACTCTGGGAGCCAGGGCAGGCGGATCATGACATGAGGTGAGGAGATTGAGACCATCCTGGCTAACACGGTGAAACCCTGTCT
>NW_016107561.1:1945667-1981594 GCF_001604975.1 Cebus imitator
AGAAAGAAAGAAAGAAAGAAAGAAAGAAAGAAAGAAAGAAAGAAAGAAAGAAAGAAAGAAAGAAAGAAAGAAAGAAAGAAAGAAAGAAAGAAAGATCTGTTGGTTGCCCACTAAATGTTGATACTAGAATTTGATGCTTGAGAAAATACCTAAAGCATTGGTTTCCATGATTAATTCGGAAACAGGATTTAAACCCTTGTCAGCCATTATTAAAGAGGGGCTCACGTGATCAAAGGAGGCATAAGAAACGTCACTAGTAAGTTCACGAAGATGTTGTTTCACAGGTTAACTTGCTTTTAAAGCGAGGATTGCTACAATACAGAAGTGAGGGATAAAGGGTATTGAGGTATACTCAGAAAAAAAAATAGCACACAGTGATATAACTTTTTTTTATTAAAAGGAACAAGATTTGCATAAATTCAAGCAATACAAGTCCTATACTGTATAAATATTTATATTGATACTGTACTTTAGATTCTTTTATAAAATGAATGCTAGAATCCATAAAGGAGGGAGATTGTTTTTAGTCTTACTTTATTTCTCCCCTTGTGGCTACTTGTTATTTATACCCAACTATGATATTCTGAGTTTTCTAATGGATACAAATGGCAGAAAAACCGACCCGGAATAACACACGATTCTATAAAGCAGCATTTCCCCAAATGAGTTCAGTATGATATGGATTTAAAAGTCAATTAAATTTGGGGGAAAAAAAAGGTGAAATTACATCACACCAGTTACCTTACTGCAAGACTTCAGTGGGCATTTAAAATTCCATTATGAGTTGTGCATCTCCAAGAGGAGAATATAAAAATGCTCTGCTTCCTAAATACGGTTGATGACTGAAACCTGTGCTTTGGAGAATATCTCATAGGACTAGGTTTTCACAAATACACTTTTGGGAAATGTTGTTCCAGGGCAATTTTGGCACCATTGGTCCCATTGTTGAAGGCAAAGTCTGTGCTTTTCACCCCCTTCCCTATTGCTTCTAAACATCAAACCCTAATAGATAAAAGAACAGCAGGACATGACCATGGATCTCTTATTTTGTGGATGGAGAAGACCAAGAACAAATGCCTCTTATCTGGAGTCATGAAAGGCATTGAGCAAAGTTAAGAGAAGGCTTAGAGATATTAGCGGGAGGGAGAGATGAAGAGACAAAGGAGAAGAGAGAGAGAGAAAGAGAGAAAGAAAAGCCCAAAGATGCAGGAAATAGTGACATCATAAACTTTTCCTTTGCTTTCCTTTAGTCATCATTGTCTACAAAACTTAAATGAAATTTATGAAAAATTATTCCTTGCATTTCTTTACTTCTCCATTTCATTTAAAGTCAGAGGATAAACAGCCAATAAATGAGCATCCTCAGCATTAAAATATTGATCTTTGTATTTATGTTCTATATTAAATTTACAGCATCCAAGATCGAATGTTGTTATCGACCAACATGATGACCTCTCAGATCCACAAAGCCGGAGGTGAATCAATATGAGGCTAGACAGGAAATCTCCTTCATTATTTTAATTGTCCATAGTACCAATGAGTAACTACTCCACACAGAGTCTCTCGTTTTCTGTTGTAAAATTCAGTTAGGAGGCCTGTCTTTGCATTTCAGCTCCAGCCCCTTAGTCATCAAGTGCCTTAGATAAAACCGCCATTTCAGGGGTCCTTGCCTTTTTCCTTATCTGTAAAATAAATCTCCTGATTAGATGATCTCTGTGGTCTCTTCTGTGTTGTGTAGCATTATTAATACCTAACCTTATAATGGAGATGGATGGAAAACAGAATTATATCTGGGCACATAGAGGAGACCTTAAACATGGCAAGCAGCTCACAGGCTTTTGACTATAAGAAATTGTTTTAATACCAAAATATCATGATTAATTTTTCACAATAATTGTTTCAAAATCCATTGAGAACACGTTAGAGACAAACAGCTATTATAATTTTAATGATGCTTTGTATTAATTTATGTTTTATTAAACACAGTAGCATCTTCATAGTGGACATATATATGTAATATACACGCATGCAAAGTCTATGGATGATGTTTTATCTTGCACATGGGTTTTGAATACCTTGGTACAAATAAGATAATGCAAATAGAAGTATTAAATTCAGTCTGATACATAGGAAGGCTCAAGAAATGGTAAATGTCATCATCAACAGCATATAAAGAATCTTCAGCACACAGGCAGGAATGACAGAAAGTTATCATCTCTTACTGATGTGGAAAGAACATCAATCCTAAGATCTGATTACAGATTAAAAGTCCCAGATCTGTCACTAATCAGCTATGTGACCCTGTGCAAGTCAATCTCCTCTTCGGCCTTCAGTATTCAAAGTCAAAAGAAGGAATAAACCGGAATAGCACTTTTTTGCAGCTCTAAAGTGCATTTCCTTCTGTACATGTCTATCAGGAACTGAGCTAAAGATTCTAATTTATTTTTGTCCAGATAAATGAGCATCAATCATGGTTCACGTTTCTCAAACACGATTATACAGTGAAGTGCAAATTGGCACTATCCCCAGAGAAAGTGATTTAATCGTATCTAACAAAATTACAAATGTAGGCTCCTTTTGATCCAGCAGTTCTATTCCAAGGAATGTATCCTAAAGATAATATGCTTGTTCATATGCAGAATAGTATTTACACAGGTCATTCCCTGAAATATCATAAATAATAAAGCAAGATGGGAAACAGCTAAATGTCCAACATTTAGCTTTGTCCCCAACAATAGGGGACAGACTAAATGATGTTAGTAAACCGATAGTTCATTTATACGATGAAATGCTATACTTCTGCAAAACAGACAAAAAAGGGCTTCATGTGTGCATATGTAAAGATACCCAAGATGCATTACAACATAAAAATAAGATTCAGAAAAGCACACTACCATTCATGTTAAATAAAATTCTTCTGATGTAGGAAAGAATACATGTTTGTTTTAGCTACATGCATAAAACATCTCTGGAAGAATAAACTAGCAGTTAATAACAGTGGTTACCTACTAGAAGAGTGACAGAAACTATAAAGATGAAAGGGAATATGGGGAGGAAACTTTTCACTGCTTATCCTTTTTGATGTTCAAGTTACCTGGATGTATTAGCTATTCGAAAATTAAATAAAACATTTAAACAAAGTATATATGATTTATTAATTTACCATATTCCTGAATCCCTTTTGCCCTATCCCTGTAACATTTAAAGATCATTAATGTGCTTTCCAAAGATGAGCTTATATAATTACACATATAAAAACATTCTTTTTTTTTTGAGATGGAGTCTCGCTCTGTCACCCAGGCTGGAGTTCAGTGGCGCAATCTCAGCTCACTGCAACCTCCACCTGCTGGGTTCAAGCAATTCTCCTGCCTCAGCCTCTCGAGTAGCTGGGACTACAGGCATGCACCACCATATCTGGCTAATTTTTTTGTGTTTTTAGTAGTGATGGGGTTTTACCATGGTGGCCAGGCTGGCCTTGAACTCCTGACCTCATGATCCACCTGCCTTGGCCTCCCAAAGTGCTGGGATTACAGGCATGAAAAAATACTCTTAAAGAAAATAATAGATATAATTTCAAGGAATTTAACAGAATGACTCCCCTAGGTATATCTTTATTTTCCTACTGTCAATAATTTCTTTATATTAAAAAATTATTTTCAGCTGACATAGAGTTTAAATAATGGTGAAGAGGGCATTCTTTTTTCCTACATGGCTAGCATCTACCATTAAAGTTTTACTATAATTTTAACATGTAATTTGAGTGTGGCATACCTTAAAGTGGTAAAGTAGCATAGGAGCAAACTTTTTTTATTTTGGAGATGGAGTCTCACTCCATTGCCCAGGCTAATGTGCAGTGGTGCAATCTCAGCTCACTGCAACCTCTGCCTCCTGGATTCAAGTAATTCTCCTGCCTCAGCCTCTCTAGTAGCTGGGATTACAGGAATGCACCACCACACCCAGCTAACATTTGTATTTTTAGTAGATACAGGGTTTCACCATGTTGGCCAGGCTGGTCTGGAACTCCTGACCTCAGGTAATCCACAGGCCTCAGCCTCCCAAAGTGCTGGGATTACAGACGTGAGCCACCACACCTGGCCGGAGCATATTTCTTATGCTTCTCCTTTGGTTATCTCTTCCTTTGGTTATCTCAACAACCAAAGAATTTTGAATGATTGTCAAGAATTTTTAAAGATAAAGAAGACTATATAAAAATTTAATCTACCCCTACTTTTCAAGGCACCCAGAGAGGAATAATAATGTGCCCAAAGTCAGAGATCATTGTGAGGAGATAACGACAATGTCACAATGGGTATATCACAATGATAATATCACAGTGGCAATATGATTATGAGTAAGTTTCTCTCATGGTGAAGTAAATGAATGGCATGGATTTGTATATATACATTTTGGCATGTTTGTCATGAATCTCATTACTGTAGCCTCATGCTTGTATACAAGCAGATTCTGGTTAACTTTGTGGTTAAATTTGCTGCAATATGCCAAAAAATTACCACAATATGCAACAAATTGCCACAAAACATGGTGGTTTAACACAGCAACCACCATTCTATTATTTTTTTTGGCTTCCGTGTGTCAGACATTCTGCAATGGATTAGCTAGTGGGTTTGGCTTAGGGTCTCTCATTTGGTTGGGGTCAACTGGTGGCTGGCACTGGAGCAGTGGTGGACTACCGGAGCCAAAGGCTAGACAGGCACCTTTCTCTCTTCATGTGGTCTCAAGGGCTCTCCATATGGGCTAGTTTGGGTTTCCTCACTGCACAGCAGCCTCAGATCAGTTGAATAGCTTAAACAAGAACTCAGGGCTCTGAGAGCCAGTGTACCAGCAAGTGGACGCCATGTTGCCTTTTATAACACAGCCTTGGGAGTCACACAGCATCACCACCACAATATTGTACTGGTTGTCACTGTCACAGAGATCGTGGATTTTTTCAGGTGGAGAGACCTAGACCTCACCTTTTGAGGGGAAGAGCAGCAAAAAAATTTTGGACCTGCATTAAAACAGCCATAACATAGGACTCCCCAACACTTGGCACTTTATTTTGGTGAGCCCCAATTACAAAGTCAGGTGGCAGATAAATAAGAAACCAGAGAAAAGGTTAAGATGATTAGAACCATTATCAGTATGAAGTTCTAGACCTATAATCTCAATAAGTCAACTGCTAATTTAATGAAAATCTGAGGTAGCCAAACATTGAAATATGAGATTCATATTAATTGTAAACACAATCTAATTTGGAAATAATGATGTAATTGTAGCCCTTAGATAGAAGTGACTGGCCCAGTGCTGGTTTTATTAGTTCTTTTGTTTTATAATCTGGCAGGAACCCATGGACAGAGGAAAGGGCAGGCATGGCTGTCACAGAATTAGCATCGTAACTTCTCATGAGCAGTGAAAGTGACGTTATTTCCCTAAGGTGTCCAGCTCTATATTCAAGAAAGGAAAAGCAGCCTTCATGCATTGAGGTCCTCTCTTACAGCACTCAGGAAAGCCAAGAAAACAGCAATGCAATTTGTACATTTAATCAACATTTCAAATGTAACCCCTTGAAGAGCTATGGAAAATGAGATGGCAGGCCCTTTTGTGCTTCATCAGACTAAAGTGTGGCAAGACAAATGGAATCCTGTTTTTGCTCATCTATTTCTGAAATCAATCAGTCTGTGAATCAGCTTTTTGTGTTCTGAAAAGAGAACTACCACACCACCTTACACTCCACCACTCCTATTTATCCTGGGAAATTAGTCTGAATTATATAGAAAAGGAGGATAGTATAGAAGGTTTTCTTTGAAGGAGGTGTGGAGGAGAGCCTACTTTTATTTCCAAAAGTGTAAATTGAAAAGTATGTGATTGAAATGCCAAATAAATATTGAAAGCAGTAGAATTATTTACAAAGATTCAATCAGACTCATCCTTGGCAAAACAAATGTAGCAAAAACATTCTGTGAAAAAATATTAGCATAATGAATTTTAAAACAAATGAGAGAGCACAGATAGGTTACTCTCATCATTTTCCATTTGAGAAGCAACTGTGCTACATTCAAACTGTTAATGAACAGTCAGACCAAGTGTAGAATCAATTTCACATTGCTTTCATTCACTCCACTCTTGTATTCAGAAGCATAATCGGTCCATCTAACAGACTGCATAATAATGCTGTGCCCTGTCAATCACATCAAATTGCATGAATTTTAAGAAGAAAACCAATGCATGGAATTAAATTGATTTCCTTTTTTAGAGATACAACCACAAAACTGAGCACTAAAGGTACTATTTGTAAATCTTATTGGCCATTTTATATGCTAAGTACCACCAATCTATGACCTGAAACAGAATACTTGAAGTTCGGTTAACAGAAAATTGAATTACCACCTGACAGCCTTACAAAGTAAATGCTGCCTTTTCTTTCCATATAGGTCAGTGTTTTCATATACACATTTTCAACGTTTGTTTTTATTATATTTCAAGAAACAATCAATTGTCCGTAAGATGTTCCTTTTCAATCTGCAGCAGACATCATTTAAAATGTATTTACATGGCCCACAGCACGTTTCTAAATTCGGATTACTTTCTCGTACATTTCTTCTGCTGCAGGATTGATTTCTGTCCATGTCCAGAAAGACTACAGTCATTCAATTCTCTGCATGAGTTTGGGATAAACTGGAACTCACAACATTATTTTTTAATCTAGTTTCCTTTGAGTTTGTGAGTTGACCCATTGCTGTTTTTCACTGTTGTTGGCTATAAAGGGGTTTTGGTTTACCTCTCTCAGCCTCCTTGATGCTATGGTTCTCTAAATAAGATGTGTGTGTCTAAGGTTACATTCACAGCAACTAAACATTTATATTTTACAGTTGATAAAGGCATAGGGAATGCACTGCCAAAGCTCAAATGCATACATTCAGCTCAATTCAAGATTTGGTTCCATTTTTACATGAGAATGCGATAATGTTATTATGTTTGGGGCATCATGGGCTGATAATATGTTTTATTCTTCATTGACTTCAAAGCTGTGACATTTTAAGCCCAAGTTATAAAATATCATTCAACCAATTTCTACCAAAATGCCATCCTCTATATTAAAAAGGAAAGGGGCAAAGCTCATCTTTAAGTTTTTATCAGCTCACCCTTTCCTGCCCAAATCTATTTAAGATTGACCTTGTTGATGGGACTGTATCCTGTTTCAAATTGGACTCCTACACATAAGGGTCCATTTTTAATAACATAGATTGAAACTCATGTAAAAGGGATATCCTGTGGTCAGCCATTTATAGTTTTGAGATTCCACAGGGTATTGGGGGCATCTGCATCACAATAGTGTTATTTCCAACAGAGAGGGGTTTCAGAGGAACTGTGGGAAGCGGAATTATCTGCAAAATTCCAACATTTGATGTCATTTTAGAATGAACCCAAAGAGAACACATCCCAGAAGGAAGTGAGTCAAATGGATGGCATTTCTAATGCTTCAATAGCAGGGGTGAGAGGAGGTGAAGGTCCAAATAGACAATATGACTTTTTCAAGGAAGATGACAATAAGATCTTTGTTCTGGTTCAAGAGATGACAGCAACTTGCAGCCTTTTCAGAGAGATGCAAAATCAGTATTTTATTAAGATGCAAGAGGAAAATTGGCTTTAAAGATTCTATGCTGTGGGTAAAATGAATGAATGTTAGTCCCCACTGCAAGGGTAATTCTACAAATGCAGAATCTAGGCTGGGACTGAAATGTGCAGAGGGGTCAATGTCAGGACACACAGGCTGATGCTGAGGTTGCATGTGCTTGTCATCAGCATTCCTTTACCACTCCCACACCACCACGTGCCTGGACAAGGAAGATTCTTCTGCAATCATCTACTCAGTCATCAATTCTGTCCTTTATATAATACA
Source organism: Cebus imitator (assembly GCF_001604975.1). Classification (NCBI taxonomy): domain Eukaryota; kingdom Metazoa; phylum Chordata; class Mammalia; order Primates; family Cebidae; genus Cebus; species Cebus imitator. Next base: position 1,953,568 of record NW_016107561.1, read on the forward strand.
CATTTAGTGAGAATCCACTATGTGCCAGTGCATAGGGCAACAGTTCCATCACTCTCAACAAACAGGTCTGTGCTTTTCTGACTCCAGGACTTTCCTCATTTCTGGAGAGACCTTCCACTTTTTTCTCTGAAAACCCTTCTTATGAAATAGTTTCTCATGGAGATTCCTACACTGTGAAGAATTTTGCTTCCTTAAAAATGGGATCCATATGAACAAAGTTTTAACTCATTTCACCTCTGTTGGTCTATAATATCACTTATGATAAACCACTAATATGACTTTGAACATGAACATTTCTGAGAAGTTTTCATTGGTCAGAGCTCTCCAATCATACGGCATCCTGCCTGAGGAGGCAGGGAACTTCCTGTCATTCAAGGCAATCAGATATGACTACCTCCCCCCAAGGTTCTTGCTAATTCTGCAATGTCATGATTCTGTGATTTCTGTCTTCCTGTAGTGACTTGGTGCTTCCACTGCAGGGATCATGACAAATCTATGTCTGTGTTTCCCACAAAGCCAAGAATTCTATGGGAACAGTTCTTAATGGATAATTAGTGAATTTGTGGGTGATTAAATAAAAGTTGGCCCCATACAATCAATCTAATCAGAGATGATGTAGTGGATTAGAGAAAACAATGATGTGGAAGGGACAATCTAGACTGGGCAAGTGATGGCATCTAGTTATACTGGTTCAGATCATTCAGCAGACATTTTATAGAGCTGAAAAGCTGTTTCTTCATAGAAAGACTCACCAAAACCTCATCAAAAATCTCCTAATAACTGCACTATGGAAGATTTAAAAATAAGACTCTAACACTATCACACTCTTTAACAAAAGCTATGAGATTCTATTCAAAGACTTTCAAACAGAAAAAAAACATGTGCGGCGATTCCTTTGCCTTTTTTTTTTTTTTGCAGGAGATGATTAAATAAGTGCATTCTCTAAACCTGTCATTTCCCTCATCTGCATATTGCTGCTCATTTTAGAATAAATCTGCTTTGTTTTAGAGATGGATTTGGCTCCCAAATCACAAAATGGAACATGACAGACTCTAGACATCCCCTGAAGGAATTAATGGGATCCCTATTCACATTTCTTTAAAAAGTGACATTTAGATATAATGAATACACCTCTCCATCAAAATAAACCAGATCTGATTTCTCTCAAATTGATCCACTCATAGGACAGCTCTGGACTAGACCTATTTCACACGTCTATACCTGTATTCTAATTTTGTTGTATTTTCATCATATACACTTTTACTCCAGGCCCTACATCTCATTTTCTTAAAGAAAAGTTGTATTTAGAAAAGACAAATGAGAAGAGGCTACTTCAAGAATTACATTAACATAACTTCTAACCAAAAGAATATGTGACAATTTCTATACTGTGAAGTTATATTATTTTATGAGTTCAACTCATTCAAATTCAACAATATGAACAAAGTTTCAGTGGTATGAGAATGATAAATATTTAAATAATAAGGGCAATTTATTTAAATGTTTCCTCAGTGAGTGAGTGCTTGAGCAGGAGTAGGAGCAGGTTTGCTTAGATTGCTGGGCTCCAGGAGATGTGGCAGGATTCTCACCTACTTTTCAGAGATAATGGGCTTACTGCACACTAGAGCTGGCTTCAAGCTTTCCGGGCACACGTTCAGAACTGCTGCATTACAGCTTCTCACCGTGCGTATCTAATAATGAAATATATTTACGTTTCCATTGCAAAATGAACGTCATTAACTATTTTATCTGGTCCTCGAGTTTGAAGAAACAGTGATGTCTTTCGACTCCATGGGGAAAATCATATTATTGAATTTATTATGAAATGGTATGTCACTAATTTCACTTTTATGGTTTACGTTATTTTTAGGAGTAATTTTAACTAAATGCAATTACTGTTTTTTGCTCAATCTTCAAAATCCAGAGTAACTGCTTTTTCCTCTTCTGTGAGATAATCTGGGTATTTCTACCCACCGTCCTCTTGAGAATGATGAAGCACTTCTTAAAGAGTTTGCAAAGACTCAAGGAAAAAAGTCCAACATGACTGTTATTAGATACACTGATTTCCATGAAGAAGCGAAGGGTAGGAGCAGCTTTTTAGGCAAGAATTCTATAAGACATCATGGAGTAAAGTCAAGAGATATTCTTTGGGAACATGAATGCCCATGTGAAATCATGACAGTGGTTTTACCTCTTCATGCTTACTCCTTTGCAGAATGAGTTGGAAGCTACAAAAGGGAGGATTAGCTGACACGAATGCAGGGTAGAAGTCATGAAAAAGAGAAGTAGATGATTCAAGAACCTTAAAGACACACTGGGAAACTGTAATGATGGTTTTAGGGAGGGCAGGAAAGGGAAGAGTAAAAATTGATTTCAAGGAACTTGACTCTAAGTGATTGAGGTGGTAACAGAAATAGGGAAATAGAATGGAAATAGAATGGGGGTCTGAGTTACTGTAGTGCTCCTCAGGTCTTCTGAGAGCCTAAATCCCCAGCATAGAATTAAGATGCAGAAAGGGGACAAGAATAGGAGAAGTGTTAGTTAAGAGAGAAAGAAAAAAAGGACAATAAAAAATAACTCATTTTTTCAGTATGAAAACCAGGTTTTCTTTTTTGACTTTTCCCTTTCTTTGCCTATTTTGGGCCTGACATAGAATCAGTGATGGGAAGAGAATATATTACTGAGCCTTTCAAACATGATTCATTATGAGACTAAGATCACAGAGGTCAACATGTGCCTCTGCGAGATTATTTAGTAGAAACTATTAACGTAAAACCACTCAAAGAAAACCAGGAGACCTTTCCAGAGTAATTCAGATGCCAAGAATGAAATGTTTGCATGCAAGCATTGAAAATTAAATAATGAGTATCAGGTTTAAAAGGAAAAAAAATACCTGGAAATAAATGACATCTGGTGACTGGCTCTCTTATACTGTTGTTATGCAGGCCAATTAATACAAATTTTCATTCCTTATTTAGAAATGGGGTTGTGGTTGAGATGATATGACAAAATGGCTCAAGAGGCACTATCATGGAAGAAATTAACGGCATTAAAAAATGGAAAGATTTGATATGAGTAGGAAAACAACATGTTACACATCAGCATCTAATGAAATCAGAAAAAAAATCAGTAGAATGTGTAATTATTATTAGACAGCATGATATCAGGAGAGAGCAAGAAAAACAAGTCTCCGTAACTCAACAGCACATTCCACTCATTAACTGGGTGAAATGCGGCAAATTACTCTTTTCTTCCTCTGTAAAAAACAGTATAATATCTGCTTGTCAAGTTTGTTGTGAAGAATAAATTATGTATTATATGTGAAAGCATCAAGCAGAGTGCCTGGCATGCAGGTGGTGATAAACTCCAACTTGACCATCACTAGTACTTGTACTTATTGTATTCATCGTTTCCATAAATGGGATAGGAATGCAATCTCCTCTATTTAATCTGTATTTCATCATTATACTCTCAAAGTTCATGATTAAACATATTAACCAATTACATCAGAACTGACATGGTACTGGTTTCTTTGCTTCTACTTCTTAGATGCCTGGTCTTCTCACTCTTAAACTCATTTTTGTTGTTGCGGTTGTATATCCTTGCATAATTCTTTCAGAGATGGTCTGTGGCTGGAAATTTCCTAAGCCATGGCATTTCCAAACGTTTTTAATTTGTTCTCATTTCTGAATGCTATTTTTCTGACATAGATGCTCCCAGGTTCGAAATTAATTTTTCTCAAGGAAGATGTAAAATATATAGTGTGTCAGTGATAAGTGCTAAGGAGAAAAATGAAGCAAAGGAAAAGGATAGGCTGTGGGGAGAAGCAAATGGACAGAAAATGTGTGGAGCAGTTTCACGGGTGTCTTCTGAGAAAAGCGCTTATTCGCCAAATGAGATAAGTGAGGAAAACAATTCCGTCATTTCTGCCTCTGACTCCTCAGTGTGAAAGTTTGTACTTTGTCGCTGTCACAGTCAGCTTACCCTCATGAGGATCGAAGCCTGAGGACAACGTGCAATGTACAGTGGGTTTAAAAGCATAAAAAGGGAAGAAATTGGAGACTTTCCTAATATTATCCACCCTTTTGTTATGTAAGACACAAAATTTCTAATTTTAAAAAATTACTTTTTTCTCTCAGAATGTTGAAGATTTTTCTTCATTCACTTCTACCGTAAGAAAAAGACCGTTTAATTTTTATCCTCCATCAGTAAGCTGTTTTTTACTTTTAGTTTTTCTCCTTTCCAGAAGTTTTATGAACTTCCTATCTAACCTTGAAATTCTTTTTCTTCACAGTTTTTAAATTTTTGAAATTTTAATCTTGGGGGTACATAGTAGGTGCATATATTTCTAGGGTTCATAAAATATTTTGATACAGGCATGTAATATGCAATAATCACATCATGAAGAATGGGGCATCAATCCCCTCAAGCATTTATCCTTTATGTTACAAACAATCCAGTCATACATTTTAGTTATATTAAAATGTACAATTAAATTACTATTGACTATAGTTCCTCTGTTCAGTAGTTCAAATAGTAAGTCTCATTCATACTTTGTAACTATTTTTTATCCTTGGGATTTTGAACTTTCACTATATCTAGATTCTTTCAGGACAGGACTTTTTTTCTCCTGGTTATAAAATTATTACTACTCCTTCATTTTCTTTATAGTGCTGTTTCTAGAACTCTTCATACGTGAGTTTATATGTCTAGCAGTAAATCTCATTTCCTTTAATTTTCTCTCCAATATTTTATCTCCTGTACATTCTAGACTATTTCCTTGACTTATTCTTCTGCGACAGTAAGTCTTCAGCTGCTTCCTTTCCATCATGCATTCTTTCATTTTGAAACTTCTGTTCTTGCTTTTATTTCCAAGAATTTTTATTCTCTGGTTGTTCTTTCTCATCTGGTTACTGGAACATCTTTTTTTATCTTCTATTTATGTCATATATAACTATTTTCTCCACCAACGTTTTTACCAGATATAAATCTGTTTGTTGCCTAGGCCAAGACTTGGTAATAACAAGCCCTTAGTGGATTTTAATTCACTTAACATATGCTTTCACACTTTTTCTGATAATTTATATAAATACATAGTTTTATACAAATTTTATGCATTTTTATCAGGTTTTTATTTGTAATGCAAATAATCAATTTTTTGGGAGGGTATCTCAAATAAGAAAAGAACATTGGTAATGTAATTGCTCGCCAAATTATGCAAATAGATATTTCAACAAGGAATGTATTCCTCACGTAGCAAACAACCAAATTGTAGAAATTGCTAAGATCTTCATAGTTTTTTTTTTAATGTTAAAAGGTATGATTTTATTTTCCTAACATGATAAGAAAGCATATGCTTCCTGGTTGAAAATATGCACACACACAAAAATACAGAAAAAAGGGAGAAAAAAATATATTCAATATTTTCATGACTTTGAACTAGCTATTTCATAGTGCTTCGTTTAGAGCTGATGACAGCATTGTTTTAAGCGAGATTTATTTTATACCTCATCTTTTATAAATATTACACACTTTAAATAAACATGGATTTACACATTTCCAGAAAACTATAGTTCAGTTTTGCAGAGTTGTTTTTAGATACCTAATTATTATGCATTAATTACAAGTACTATTTAAGCTGCTTGGACTAAAAGGGGTATTTATTTTTACCCTAAACATTAGATTTATATGCCTTGTTACCAACTTAGCCGCCCAGAGATATTTTAAAGCAGAAACACATCAGGCAGCTGAGTTACTTTCCAAAGCATCCTTACTGAGCAGCATTTTGAAGGCACAGCACATGACATCAATAGCATATTTTGATAGAATTTTACCAGTTTTACTGCTTATCTCCTCCTAAAGGACTAACAGAATCATGTCAATAGTTCTAATACAATAAGTGGATGGCAAGACTGTGTTTGATACTGCTATATAATAAAAATCTAAACAACCAAATTAACCATTCTAAAGGAACTGCTATGGGCAATTTTATTGGTAGGACAATATGAAAGTTTTCACAAGATTAAATCAAATGTGTTTTGGTATTTCTTGCATTTTAATGTTCTTTTTTATATAATTTTGTTTTTGTTTGTTTGTTTGTTTTTAGAAGTGGAGTCTTGCTATGTTCCAGGTTGGTCTCGAATTTCTGGCCTGAAGTGATCCTCCTATCTCAGTCTCCCAAAGTGCTGGGATTATAGGCATGCAATGTATAGAATTTCATGAAGACAACTTTGGTCCCTTTCCAAATGTATCCTCTGGGCCTGAGAATCTAGCCATGGACTTAGGGTCCATGGAATAGTCTTGGAGCCCTCACTTAGTCCTTAGGTTCTGAGAAGCCTGTGAAACGCTAAACCCCAGCAGTTGCTAGCAGCATATGGTGGCATTCCTCAAAATGGGTCAAGTCACCACGATCCTGGACACAGCCACAGAAAAATAAAGTCACATTGGATTCTGGCCTGGGAGATTTGTCACATAGGTATTTTGTGTGTACTTCTTTGGATAGGAAAAATGAGCTGGAGAAAGCACAGAACCAGAAACGAAATAAAAGGTTTTGTTACCAATTGTTAGAAAAGAAGAGGGTGGAAGACAGGGCTTACACCTGTAATCCCAGAACTCTGGAAGGATGAGGCAGAATAATCAGTTGAGGCCAGGAATTTGAGACCAATCTGGTTTCTTTTGTGGAGACCCTGTCTTCACACACACACACACACACACACAAACTTAAAAAAAAAAGTCCTTGGAATTCTCTTGTGATAGAAAGAACACTGTCTTTCCTAGGACATGGCTGGCTGTGTTTGCAGCTTCTGATAAATGTAGCTTTCTGACATCCTTCCAGAGAAAACCTATGGACCCACCTGAGACACAGCCCCTCTCACAAAACCATTTACTCTTCCAGATATCTTCCTCATTTTTCCCATGACCTTCTCTTGCCAACTTGGATGAATGCCATAACTCAAGGAATAAGGGAGAGAGCCAGGTGCACCCACACTGTACTTAGTAACTTAGCCCGGTTCCTCCCATGTCAAAGCATTGGTGCTCCTTCACCTTTATGGACCTGACGTCCTCCATGTTTCCCTGTCCCCAGCATAAACTCAATCTCTGTCACAGTTCTTGACTAGGAAAGTCCTCCGAAAACAATTCTTTTGGGAGAAGACCTCCCTCTAGGTTTTCTAAGGGGCCTCCATCACCAACATAGGAAAAAAAATGGTCCCCCCTTCTAAGAGTTCATTCATGCATGTGGGATGAAGCTGATTATTTATACTGAGTAATTTAAGTCCAAAGAAGAAAATATAACAGATCCCTTGAACAAGCAGAATGCCTGATAAACTATGGATAACAGCTTGAAGACCTCAAGTAAGGACTTGGGTTGCTTTCCTTGAGCATCGCTGGCACCTTAATAACCATGTCTACTTCATTCTAGGGCCCACTCTCCTATCCCAACAAGCAGTCATTCAGTAAATCCTGGCTAAGTAAATCTTGGCTAATTCCATGGTAGCCACACAGCATGGGCTATGCTTAACTTGCTTTTGACTACAGCCCTACCCTTGTTTGCTGTGTTCTCTCACTTAATCTTAAACTCTGGCTACATCCCCAACCACCTCCTCTTTTTGCACCTCCTTAAAAGTCTTGGTCAGTAGTTTTCAAACTTGAGGGTAATCAAAACCATCTAGAGGTCCTGGTAAACAAAACATAGGTGTCTAGGTCATACTCTCAGTGTTTCTAATTCACTAGTAGGTCTGGGATGGGGCAGGGGTGGAGAAAAAGAATTTGCAATTTTAACAAGTTCCCAGTTGCTGCTGACGCTGCTGGCCTAGGAACCACAGGTTGAAAACTACCAGTCTACACTAGACTCAAAATGTCAAATATAGAATTTTACTATATGGCAGTGTACAGCACTCTTATCAAAATTTTACTCATCATCGATATTTGAGCCTTAACTTGGCACCCAAGATTCTGACCTGGTTTTTGTCCACTGGACTTACACCAACTGTGCCCATAGCTACGACCTTTGGTTCATATTGTGTTAATGACTTCGACATGCGTTGCCTCTCCTCTCCTGGCCTGCCGTGCCTTGGTGTCACACACACTAATGACAAGCTATCATTTTAAATATCTCCATGTGGAAGCACCACTTGTCCAAAAGCAAAATTGTCTACTCTCTTTTTAGTTCTCATAAATTATAGCAATAAAAAATATAAGCTCATTTTGCAGGGGGTAGAGCTCATTCTGGATTAAATGTCAACAGAGAACAAATGACATTAATTGAGATATTAGTTGAAATAATTTAAATTATAAAAAGATCAGGGTGTGTGTGTGCACTAATTGTGGGAAAAAGGGAAATTTAAAGAAAGCATACTTCCAAGATAATCCAAAAAGTGAACAGGCCAAAATGAAGGAAAAAAGCTAAGCATGTAATTTGTCTTTGAATAGATTTAAGGAGGGGTCAAAGAAGGGACTGAGAAATGGTTGCAAAGAAGATATACAAATGGCTAACAATTACATGAAATAATGCTTAATATACTTAGTTCTGGAAATGCAAATCAAAACCACAATGAGATGCCATTTCACACTCATCAGGATGGCTGTCATCAAAAAGGCAGATACTAATAAGTGAAGTGTTAGTATGTGGAGAAATTAAAACCCTCAAGCATCAGTGATAGAATGGAAATGCCACTTTGGAAAACAGTTAGTTCCTCAAAATGGCAAACATAGAGTTACTACATCGCTCAGCAATTCCACTGCTAGGATTTTCCCAAGAGAATTGACCACGCATGTCCACACAAAACCTTATACACAAATATTCATAGCTGTTTTATAAGTCCATTGCATTGCTATAAAGAATACCTGAGGCTGGGTAATTTAAAAAGAAATGAGGTTTATTTTGGCTCCAAGTTCTGCAGGCTGTACAGGAAGCACGGCACCAGCATCTACTTCTGGTGAGGACTCAGGACGCTTACCGTCATGGTGGAAGGCAAAGGGGAGCCAGTATGCTACATGGTGAGAGACGAGAGACAGAGAAAAAGAGCGAGGAGGAAGTCCAGCATCTTTTAAACAACCAGCTCTCATGTGGACTCTTAAAATGATAACTCATTCATTACTGTGAGGATGGCACCAAGCCATTTATAGAGGATCCAAACCCATGACAAAAACACCTCCCACCAGGCCACATCTCTAACACTGGGAATTACTTTCCAACATGAGATCTGGAGAGGACAAACATCTAACACAGCTGTGTATCAGCTGTGTTATTTGTAATAGCTCAAAGTGGAAACAACTTGATATCCATCAACCGATGAATGAATAACCAGATGTATATCTATCTAATGGAATATTATTTAGCCATAAAAAGGAAAGCAGTACTGATATATGCTACAATACGAAATCTTATGCTAAATTAAGGAAAACAGACACAAAAGGCAATGTAGTGTATAATTCCATATGTATAACATGTCCAGAAACATACACATCCACAAAGACAGAATGTAGATTAATGGTCGTCAAGGAGTAGGAAAGGGGAAATGAATACTGACTACTAACGGGTATAGAACTTTTTCAAGGCAACAAAAATATTCTGGGATTAGACAGTGGTGTTGACAGTTGTACAACTCTGTGAATGTGTCAAAACTACTGAATTGTATACTTACAGAAATACTGTATTAGTTCATTCTCGTACTGCTATACAGAAATACCTGAGACTGGGTAACTTATAGAGAAAAGAGGTTTAATTGGCTCATGGTTCCATAGGCTGTACAGGCAGCATGTCTTGGAAGGCCTTAGGAAACTTACAATCATGGTTGCAGGCTAAGGGGAAGCAGGTACATCTTACGTGGCTGGAGCAGGAGAAAAGAGAAGGTGGGGAGGTGCTACACACTTTTAAACAATGATCTCATGAGAACTCACTCACTATCACAAGAACAGCAAGGGGGAAATCTACCCCTATGATCCAAGCAGCTCCCACCAGACCCCCCCTCCAACACTGGGGATTACAATTGATAAGAGATTTGGGCAGAGACATAAATTCAAACCGTAACAAAAGCTAAACAAAACAACCAACCAAACAAAACAGAAGAAAAAAGAAATGGTGGTAGAATATGCCTATAAATTCAGGATCATTATAGTTAATAGATGGTAGATGGCCGCTTGAATAGATGAAATGGTTACTTATTTGATACTGACTATGTCCAGAATATACAAAACATGGAAGGCAATACTCCTAAGTAACACTGGGGAAACAGAATTTGTCACCCCCATGAAATCTCTCCAGGGGTGTTTTTAGTGCTACTGGAAAGATTCAGATAATTCTTTCCACTGGAGTCCCATCGGAAAAACCCTCTGTGACTGCCTTTCCTACCAATAACTGGAAAGAACATATAGTAAGGAAAACTATGTGCCATACACAACTGCCTGTACATCTAAGGACTGAGAGCCATTTCCATTTTTCACAAAGCTTGCTTGGATATTTCAGTGCAAACTAGTCAACTGACAGCAGTGAAAATGTACATGAAGTTCATAAATAGTCAAAGAGAGATGAACTACAGTGATGACTGGAAAAGACGCAAGTCCATCTGAAGATCTGAAGCCCTCAGATGTGGTTATGTTAGCTGATCACAGGGCTTTCTTCAGGAAAAGAATTACAAAGAGTCTCCATAGGAAGCACAATGTTTTATTTTGGCATTAGAAAACATTAGGTCAAACATTTACAGGCAAAAGTTACCATCCTCTCAGGAATTGAAGTAGATCCCTTCCTATGTCCTTCCGAAAAGATTTTCAGAGTCTATATGTTTTGGCCCTAGGTTTGTTTGTCTTCATCAATATGTAAAAGTTGGAGGTTTTATGTGTGTATATACATATGCATGTACCGTCAGCCACAAGCACAAACAGGCCAGGAGCAGCTGCCTCTGGGATGTGTGTTAAGAGATGCTGGGAAGGTTTCCGCACCCACTAGTGAGGTGAGGACCTTGGATATGTCTCCCTCAGCATCCCTCTTCCAAACCTAAGCACAACCTGTCCTACAAAAGAATATGAGAATTTTGGACACACTGGGATTGTACAGAGAGAATAAGATGGTCTTCGCTGAGTGCTTAACATGTGGCAAGCACTGTTCTAAGTCTAAGGTTATTTTCATCTTTTCCTAACTTTAGCACTTGCCAAGACCTAGTATTTAAAATACTCACAAAAAGCAAAAAATATCTAGCTCTGGACTAAGATTGAACAGATGGACTTCTCCCTATTCCTCCTGCTATAAATAGAGCTAAAACCCTGGGCAGTATACATAAAACAAATGTAAGGCTCTGAAAGGTGGACAGAAGAAGGCAGCCCTTAGCACCAACATGGTGATGAGCTCTCTGGGTTTTCTTTTTGCCTCACAGATTTCAGCCTAAGGCCCAAAAAAAAGCCAGCAACCCAGAAATGCTAACAAGAGCAGACTAAAAAAAAAAAATTAAGCCTGAAAAGTAACTTGCTTTCTCTAGAAACAACAACACAGGGAAGGGGTGACATAACAAAACATAAAGGTAAGAACTATCCTATTCCAACCAAACAGCACAGACAAAACCAAGGCTTCGTCCCTTCCCCTGTCACCAAAGGTCCAGTGGGAAGCCAAGATTTCTACCCGTACCCCACTGTGATGAGGCACTTCCTGTCCTGAGTGGTATCAGAGGAGACTGGTTAGGAAGCCAAGACTTTCAGCCCTTGCTGGTGGTAACAAGCCTCCTCCCCATACAATGTCAGAATAGACCAGGTAGGAAGCTGGTTCTTTTACTACCACCTAGCAGGCCTCCTCACTACTGGGTCAGTGGAAGCTAACTGGGGAGCAGTAACACGATAATGTTTCCCCTCCCAGCCAGAGTGGCATTAGTCAAGCCTGGCAGAGAGGCTGAAATCCCACCTCTTCTTAGCAGAAACAAAACACCCCTGCCTCCCTGGAGCATCAAAGGAAGCTGAGCGAGGAATCTGGACCTTCACCCCCATGTGGCAGCAATGAGGCAGAATCCCCTTTCTCTGTGGGTGTGATACAGTTTCAGAGAAAGCCTGCTAAGACAAGATTTTAAAAAGATCCAAAATCTTATAACATACAGGCTACAATAGAAAATCACTCATTATACCAAGAACCAGGAAAATCTCAACTTGAATTAGAATAGACAATCAACAGACCCAACAAAGAGATGACATAGATGTTAAAATTATCTAAGATTTTAAAGGAATCATCATCTTAAAAAATGCTTCAATAAACAGTTATGCACACGCTTGAAATGAACAAATAGAAAGTCTCAGCAAAGAAGAGATGATATAAAGAAGAACCAAATGAAAATTTTAGAACCAAAAAATACAATAACAAATTTAAAACTCAGTGGCTGGATTCAATAGCACAATGTGGAGGACAGTGGAAAGAATCAATGAATTTGAAGAGAGAACAACAGAAATTATTTAAAGTGAAAAACAAAGAGAAAATAGAAAATAAACCAAACAAGCAACAAAAATTCAGGAACCTATGGGACTATTACAAAGGATCTGAAGCCATATCATTGAAATCTCATTAGAATAGAAAGAAAGTGGGGCTTAAACAGTATTCAAAGAAATGATGGCCACAAATTTCCCACATTTGGCTAAAGATATAACCTATAGTTTCAAAAAGTTGAGTAAACGTAGCTGGATAAAATGAAAATAAATTCATGCTAAGACAAAATATAAACATCTGAAAACTAAAAACAAAGAAAAAAATCTTGAATGCAGCAAGTGAGAAATGAATGAGAAAAACCATTTAAATTACAGTGGATTCCTCATCAGAAGTAATGGGGGCCATAAAGAAGTTACATGACATTTTTCAAGTGGTGAAATGAAAACTCTGTCAAACCCAGAATGCAATATGCAGCAAACTTACCCTTCAGGAATGAAGGGGGAAATAAAAACATTCTCAGACAAAGGAAAATTAAAAAAATTTGTCACCAGCAGACCAGACTTACCCTACAAGAATGGCTAAGTAAAGTTATTGAAACAGAGAGGATGTGATAAAGGAAATAATTGTGAGGCATCAGGAAACTAGAAAAAGCAGAAAAAGCAAAATTATGGGAGAATGGATAAACCCATTGTGCTTCATACAATGAAATACTACTGACCAATGAAGAATAATGAACTACTGATACATGTGAAAACACAGATAATATCAAAGACTTTATGCTGAACAAAATAGACACAGAGTACATTCTATATGATTCCACTTACAGTAAGAAAAAACTAATGCATAGTGATAGAAATCAGAGCAGTGCCTTCAAGTGGTGCAGATTCACTGGACTGGACATGAGGGAAAATGCAACAATAAAAATGACTTAATATAAAATACTTTCTGATGTGATGGAAATATTCTCCACTTTGAGCGGTATATATACGTAATCAAAACTCCAAATTATATATTTAAGATTTTTGCTTTTTTCCTATAAATTTTATCTAAATTCTTAAAAACAGAATGCCAATATACTTTTTAAACAGAACTCCATGTAAGTTCCAACGTATGATTTTCAAAGTGGAACATAAGTAATGGAAATTTTTGAGTGGTGATTTATTTCTCTATTCAGATGTAAGTTATATTGCAAATTACTTATGGTACAGCAAATTTAGAATTAATATTTGCTTCTCTAATTTTTTTATATTTGAAAATGAACCAACGTATTCACTAAAATATTTATACCTAAACCATATAGTTTGAAGGTTTTTTTTTAAAAAAGAACAAAACATTTGACCTGTAGAAAAAAAATTAAGTTATATTTTTCCTTGTTATCACATACATAGAAGGCAAAGGGGTGCCTTCTTATTACAGTAATTTTCAGAAAGATGTTTAAAACAATAATTTATACCTGCTGGGGGACTGCTTCCTTGCAAATTGCTTTACTGCCCAACAAGCAGTAACACAAAGTTGACTCATTCCCTGTGGCAGGCTGTATTACCCACAGATGGCCAAAACGATATCTCTCATCTCCTTTGCTCTTTGGCAGTGTGACCTTGCCACTACTTTAACAAAAGCTGGAGTATAAATCCCTTCCCAATACTTAAAGCCAATAAAATGTCTTGAAGTGATTCTGTAAAATCAAATGTCTTCTTACTATAGCAAAAAAATTAACAAGTTCCCATCACAACAGCAACAAAGAATTTGTGGCAGGAATTTTTAAATTCTCTACCTCTATCTATTTTCTCTTCTTTCGTTGAAGTAACGGAAACTTAATATTTAGCTAAGTTAGATGTTGCCAGACTTCCCACAGAAGATGATAAGCCTTACCAGTTTTGCCTTGACCTCTTAGAATATTTGCTGTATGGATGCTCCTTCTAGGAACTTGACTCATTCCTTAACATGGATTATGATTAATTTTGACCATGTTATCCTAAAAAAAAAAAAAAAATAGAAGCCCCTGAAGTGTGATTTAACTTTTGGGCTTACTTGGAATCACACTTTAACAATATGATCATCCTTCTTCCAAGGTTCACTGTTACTGATTCTGATGGCATTAATTTGACTGAGTCACGCCATAGTGTGTGTTAAAAATAGCAGACAAGCTATGGGAGTCTTCTGTCTAGATGTTTAAATTCCAGCTTTGCCACATACCATCTGGTGATCTTGGGTGATATTTTGAGACTTGCTGTAAAATTATCACACTGAAACTTTATTCATAAGGATCCTTGAGACTGAGATAATGATTAAAGTACAGTGCTTGATACAGAGTGTAAGTCCCCGTTTGCATCTATTATTATTAGACATACTCCTTCACATATATAGAACACTATTTCATCTGTAGAATGATTAAAGTTTTACTTTCCTTCTCTACACTAGGGCTGTTCCATTCCCTACATGCAAATGATAGGGTGTTTGGCAACTCAACTGCTGGTGGTCCTTTAGTCACATTATTGGGATGCCTGGAAGATTCTACATCATTATGCAGTGGAAGCTTTTTCTTTCTTTAGCCTTAGAACAGTCACTCTAGTATAGAAATTCTCTGAGAAATGCTACCAGGAATTCCCATTAAGAAGCCTAACAAATGTTTTCCAACTAACACATTACGTTCTGAATTTATAGGCACAATCTGAGTGAAAAAGGTCTTGGCAGTCATTTAATGGAATTATTTCAAAGGCAAATTAATATGTAGATTATTGGACAGTATCCATTTCATCATACAGGAGCATTTTAAAATTAGTTTCAGAAAAAGGGCACTCCATAATAAACTTTTAATTTCAAGAGTTGCACAAGGTAAGGGCTGAAAATTATAATAGGCCAGGTACCATGTCATCTCTGATATACTACAACACTTCTTTATGAGCACATTACAATTCAGAGAGCTAATAATAAAAAGAAGTGATGCTGAGATGATGAATTGATGCTATGCAATTAGACCTATTAGAATTCACAAGCGCCGACAGGCAATAATCAAACCCTTTTCATGCTGCCCATCGCAATTATCTTTGCACTTAAGAATCAACAAAGCACATAATGACTTGCACTCGATTAAAGAATTCATGAGAAATGGAATTTTAATTAGTGTGTGGAAAATTTGGGCTATTTATTACTTTACAGGACAACAAATTGTGAAAAGTAGTTGAGAAGTTAAAAACAATTGATAGATGCTTGGCTGGTCATGGTGGGAAAACTGGACAATGAAAATTTCTAATAGTACCCCTCCCCCCACCATAAAATTATGATTAATAAAGTAAAACCTATTATTGGGGAAGCAACTAGTGAATGGATCGTTGCTATCATGGTTGATCAATACACAGACATTAAATCCATTCCCAATGTTGACTTTCCCAAACCACAGTATTTTATACCATTCACACTCACACACACATGCACACACAGTCACTTATACACCACCTACTTAAGAATCAGTGACTATTAATTACTATCTGTGTGTAAAAAATAAAGTATATAACCTTAGAAGAAGTGAAATTATTAGTTCAACATGGGATTTTTAAAAGTTCAGTGAGTGAAGATTATGCTTACTCAATTTGCAAATTTTTGTGTTGGTTATGAAAAAGTGCTATGTAACGGCTGTGTGTTTTTAAATGATGTTTATTTATAAAACACATTTTCTGTTAATGCACTTGACCTTGGACTAGAAGATTAAATTATCTTAGTTTAGTTCATTTCAGATATAAATAATAGGTTTTGGCAGTTAACACATAAGTTAATGGAAATTCATATTTATCCAAAGTTTCCTGGATATTGGGTAAAAGGTACCATGTTTATAAATAGAAAACGTAAAGTGCCAATTTACAATACAGTCAATTTAATAACATATTTCTCATGCTCAATTTATCATCTGATGTGAATCTAAAGTACAAACAGCCAAGGAAATATCCACAATCACTGCTGCACTCTGTGAATAAATGAAAACAAAACAAAGACTGAATACAATGGACCTTCCCACTCAGTTCATAAAACCACCAGGAAAAGAAATCAATATTTATGGAAATAAATCATTGATTCAATCCTCAAACAAAGCCAAATTGTACATGAAGAATTCTGGAAGTTATCTGTCTCTTGTTTAAAAATCTAATTTACTTTGTTGTTAAAAATCATACTAATTTGCAATGTAAAAATGGAATGTCTAAGATGTAGAAAATATTTGAATAAACATCTAACTAATGTGGCATCCGATATTGTAAAACTTTATGGCAATTTGAAAAATCAAATGTTTTGTTTCTATAACAAAAAATTAACAAGTTCCTGTCCCAATACCAACAAAGAATTGTGGCAGGGATTGAAGTTTTCTATCTCGATCTATTTTCCCTTCTTTCTTCAAAGTAACAGAAACTTAATATTTAGCTAAGTTCACTGTTGCCAGGAATAAAATGTTACATTTTTCAGTAGTCCATGCCGATGTGGTCATGTGACCAAATGTCTCCTAGAGCCTCTGGAAAAGCTAAAAACATCAAAATGACTCCATTTTGCTCTTCGGACTTTCCCTTTTCTTTCTGTCTACACTGACGTACTCTAACCTGACGATGGCTGGAACTCCAGCAGCCACCTTGGGTTATGAGGTAGATAAAGTATCACAACAACTTCCAATTATAAGAAGTTTTACACAGTAATTTGCATAATTCTACTATGCACATATTTTCCCATTTGAGTTGTAAGAACTTAGCAAGATAGGTCATTAAACTGTTTGTTTCTTTCCTTTCTTTTATATGCTGCTTCTTCCTGGATTAATATGACTATTTTAAATCGTTTTAAAAAAATAGATGAACTTAAAAGTACAATTCCAACAAGGCATTTAGAGAAAATAAATATTAATGTGTAAAAACCTTGGGCTGAGTCAAGTATTGCAGATGAATACTAAATTTAGTGCTGAGCTTCCAGGCAGCTAAAGAAAGAAATACACGAAGTTGTCCAAAGAGACAATCTGCTCTTTTCTTAACCTGATAGTAGATTTAAGGAAGTCTACCTCGTTGAACTCTCATATAAGGGATATTGAATGACATAGTAGATGTCTTAAGTGGTAGTTATGCAAATGATGCAGAAACATTCTATATATAGCCACCACACTGTCATCAAAGAATCAGAGCGTATATGATTATGTCTTGATTTGGAACAAGATTTCTCCATGTAGCTAAAATGATATGACTTCAGTATAGTCTACTTTTTATATGGTTAAATTTTAGAGCATCTAGAAGAATACGTGGTTTGTTTCGCCCTTCATATGTCTCTTCCAAACATCAGGTACCTCAAATGATCTTTGAGTGACATTCAGGTTCAGGTACCAGTTCCCTATGACCACCAAAACAATATTGCCCTAGATCCAGGCAATAGGTCCCCCTTCCAAAGGTTCTGAATTTTATATACCTGACAATTTACTTTTGTCACTGCGATCCAGTGTTCAGCGCTGGTAGAATGTTAAGTATAATCCTAAACTTCTGATCTCATCATTAACCCTGTTCAGGCCCCAGGGACGTGCTTCTTCACATCACATTTCCTGTATCACAGAATAAAAGGAGACGACATTTGAAAGTCACAAAGGGTTGTGGATTGTGCAAATGCAGACATCAGAGATGGACATCCTTTCAGAGTGGAGGGAGGATTTAGCAATAGAAGTGCCTAGGTAAGGAGAAAAATAATTAATTAGCTTGTCAAACCATTCTCTAAAATAGCTTGAGTGCAATAGATTCTCAAATAATAAAGTGTTGTTTCCTAGGAGAAACAAGTATCCATCTCAGTTTCCTTTCTATATCAGACTGTGGTCTTGGGCGATATTCATGAATTAGTGTTGGATGTGTGACAGTTATACATGTTGACTAAGTCACATATTGCAATAATAAGCAATTTGCATGATTGTCTCATGCACTTGTTGGCTTAATGTGTAACTTTTAAATGTTTGCCCATATGGCATCAGGTCTCCATTTGTATTCCTGGGCTGGGTCTGTGAATGTTAGAGAAGACATGACCCACATAGTTAAAATTTATGTGTCAAATTAAAAGGGTATTCGTCTGCTTGGTATGTGAGATATCTGGGGAGGGGGCACTAATCATTTGGCTTATTTTATAGGTGAGGAAATTGAAATCTGCAGAGAAGCTTTGTGCCAGAGAACCCAGTTTCCTTCTGGACGACCTCAGAGACTTTCCACCAAGTCATGTTTCATCTCACCATAATTAACTTTTGTTTTGTGTCCAAGATGCAGGGAGTTTGAATACTTCTAAATTAATGCCGCCCAAATTATGGTTTGCTGATGAGCAGCAGTAGCACCACCTGGGAGCTGGTTGGGAATTCAAAATCTTTGGGAGCCCACCCTAAACATGCCAAATCAAAATCTCAGGGAGTAGCGTTGGGAATCTGTGTTTAATGAGCTTCCTAGTGAATTATTTATGCACTTCCAATGGATAATTTGTTTCTAACCCTTTGTTACTCAAAGTGCGGTCCATGGCCTAGCAACAGTGGCATCTCCTGAGAGCTTCTTAGAAATGCAGAATCTCAGGCCTACTGAATCAGAATCTGCATGTTAAAAAGAAGTATGGGGGACCTGTATAAACATTAAGGTTTGAGAAGGGCTGCTCTGATTGTTTTTGTAACTTAAACAATCTAATCTAAAAACTAATTAGACTACATATAGTGAAATCTCATAGATTTAGTCTCTGAACTACAAATTAGGATCATGCCTTGTGCCATTTTATAACTTTCTAGCACATGGAGTTTAAATAAACTGTAATGATGTTCCCTAGTGATCCCCTAACGTAGTTAATATGGTTTCACTTAGTTGCATCATTTAAGTCTTCTCAGAGATTGGTACATGTTGCTTAGCCATTTAGAAATTTAAACATGATACAACAACACTGGTGAATGAGTCTTTTAAAGCCTCAGCATACCTTGTAATTGGCTGCTAACAGTGGATTGATCTTTTCTCACCTTACCCCACCAAAAATGGGGTAACTGAATGAGAGGGTCAAACATTGCAAAGAAAACCAGATTGAAAAGTAAGAGTATGGCAACCTGATCCAAAGGAAGGTGACTGAAAATGAGGCCATCAAAGTAGCGTGCGAAATTTTAGTATTTAAATCAGTCACTAGTGAATTCTGGGGAGCCAGGGAGGCCATCTGAAACCTCATTTTTTTAAATCAATATTTTTCCTCTTCAACTTATGACCCAGTATGCTAATGAAACAAGGCCTTAGCTGAAACGATGAAGGCCACATGTCAGAGGTTAAGACACATTTGGAGGCACGTTTTTATATGACGATCATTTTTCTCTTATTTTTAAATGGTTATTTACTCTAATAAATGGTTAAGGGTTTAGACTTGAAAACAACTGCAATATGAGTCGGCATCATTACGGATGACATGTCAGAACGGAACTTTTCAACTTGACTTCTGCTTCATTATTGAAAAGTAGGTGCTGCCTCCTCTTTATATCCCTGTCCCTTGATGCTAATGATAACTGACTAAGTGGTTGGAGGATACGCAAAGGGTTGCAGCTACTTTTTCTTTCTGATAAGCGCTGTAACAATTTATGTGGTCCTCATCTGACCAAACACAGAAGCAGAAGTAAAACAATTTAACAAACTTTAAAACAGCATGGACAAGGTAAAAAATATTTCCATAAGCAAATATGACAAACAGTTAATATATTTAATCCATAAAAAGCTCATGTACACAAATAGAAAATATTTCCCCAATAGATACTTGATAAAATCTTAATTATAGTTATAGTTACAATTATAACAAAGTCAGTTAATGGTTATTTACCACTGCCAAGAATTGTAGTAAGTATTATGCTTACATTATCTCATTTAATTCTTACGGCTCTACGAGGTCTTTATTGTTATCCTCATTTTGCAAATGAAAATATGGGAATTCAAAGAAGAAGTTAAATAAATCATCCGGAGTCACACTTACATACATTTACACAGTGTAGGTTTTGTTGTTGTTGTTTTTTGTTTTTTTGAGACAGGATATTTCTCTGTTGTCCAGGCTGGCGTGCAGTGGTGTGAGCAAAACTCACTGGAGCTTCGACCTCCAAGGCTCAAAGTGATCCTCCCACCTCAGCACCCCAAGTAGCTGGGACTATAGGCATGCACCACCATGCCTGGCTAACATTTTTTTATTTTTGAGACAGTGTCACTCCGTTGCCCAGGTTGGAGTGCAGTGGTGTGATGTGGGCTCCCTGCAACCTCCGCCTCCCAGGTTCAAGCGATTCTCCTGCCTCAGCCTCCTGAGAAGCTGGAACTACAGGTGTACGCCACCATGCCTGGCTATTTTGTTTTGTATTTTTAGTAGAGACAGGATTTCACCGTGTTAGCCAAGATGATCTCAATTTCCTGACCCCATGATCTACCCACTAAGGCCTCCCAAAGTGCTGGGATTATAGGTGTGAGCCACCATGCCCAGCCAACTTTTTTAACTTTTGGTAGACCTGAGGTCTCACTGTATTGCCCAGGTTGGGCTCAATTAATGCTCTCACCTCAGCCTCCCCAAGTGCTGCGATTGCAGGCATCAATCCCACCATACTTGGCCTGCAGTACAGAGTAAGTTTACATCTGTCCAGCTGCCACTACCTAACAGGACTTGGATCATGTACAAAAAAAAAAAAAAAAAAAAAAAAAAAAAAAAAAAAAAAAAGAAGTCCAGATACTAATTAACGTTTGAAAAAAAAAAAACGCTCAACGAAGCCACTATTCAATGACATTAAATTTAAAACACATATTCGAGAAGACTGAACAATCTATGACACTCAAACCCAGTCAGGATGCCATGAGATAACACGCATACGCACAGTGGGGTAGCACGTCAAGAGCCTTCAATATGCTTCTAGTCCCCAGTGGATGCCTACCCTCTGGGGAGTCTCTTCTATGGAAATGATTTTTAAATGTAAACTGTGGGGTTCATAAAAATTGCCCTCACAGGATTCTACAAAAAAGAGAAAATTGGGAAAAAATATACTGCCAACCACAAGGGAACAGTGAAATGAATTATGGTCCATTAACCCAAAGGAATAATATACCATCATTAAATAGTAATTATGAGAAAGTTTACACAGGATAATACTAATGATATAGTATTTTATTGAAAACATGAGGACACTTCATTGTATATACAGTGATCTCTAGTATACAAACATAAATAGGTATAAAATGTAGGAAAAATGCCAAATGTCAAATGTAAGCAGTAATTATCTCTGAGCAGTAAATTTATGACTAATTTTTGCTTTTTATTATGCTTTCTAATAAACATATTCACTTAGAACTGACACATATGCAAGGTTTATAATCAGACGATTAAGAAGAACTACCTTAAACTTATAAAAATTGGAAACTTCTAGCCAGGAACAGTGGCTTACACTTTGTAAACCCAGCACTAAAGGAGGCCAAGAGGCCGGGTGCCGTGGCTCACACCTGTAATTCTAGCACTTTGGGAAACTGAGGCAGGTGGATCAAGAGGTCAGGAGTTCGAGACCAGCCTGGCCAACATATTGAAACCCAACTCTATTAAAAATATAAAAATTCATTGGGCATGGTGGTATGGGCCTGTAGTACCAGCTACTCAGGAGGCTGAGGCAGGAGAATCCCTTGAACCCTGGAGGCAGAGGTTGCAGTGAGCCAAGACCTTACCACTGCATACAAAACAGGGAGAAAGAGCAAGACTGCATCTGGAAAAAAAAAAAAAAAAAAAGCAACAGAGACAGAGGCAGGCAAAGCACTTGAGCCCAGGAGTTCAAGTCCAGGCTGGGTAACATGGTGAAAACCCACCTCTACAAAAAATATAAAAATTAGCCAGGTGTGATGGTGCATACCTCTAGTCCCAGCTACTCAGGAAGGTGAGATAGGAGGATTATTTCAACCCAGAATGCAGAGGCTGCCGTGATCATGCTGATGCACTCCAGCCTGGGCAACAGAAAAGACCCTGTCTCAAAAATAAAATAAAATAAAATTGGAATAATCACAGAAAAAATCAATTTCAAAAAACTAAGGAGACTTAGAGAAATTAAAAAGAATACTCACTTAAAGGAAGTGATAAACATTAAGTCTAAACTCCATAAAACTTGGCTTTAGGCCATAGATTTAATTGTCCTGTAGGCAGTCGCATTCCTGTTCCCTTAAATTAAGAAAGGACTGTCTGGGCACAGTGGCTCACACTTGTAATCCCAGCACTTTGGGAGGCCGAGGCGGGCAGATCACGAGGTCAGCAGATCGAAACAATCCTGGCCAACATGGTGAAACCCCATCTCTACTAAAAATACAAATAAAGTAGCTGGGTGTGGTGGTGCTCACCTGTAATCCCAGCTACTCAGGAGACTGAGGCAGAAGAAGCACTCGAACCCAGGAGGCAGAGATTGCAGTGAGCCAAGATCGCACCACTGCACTCCAGCCTGGCGACAGAACAAGACTTTATCTCAAAGAAAAAAAAAAAAAAAAAAAAAAAAAAAAATATATAAAAAAAAAAAAAAAAAAAAAAAAAAAAAAAAAAAAAGAAAGGCTTATATCTCTCAAAAGATAACAATATTTTAAAAATATTTTAAACATTTCATTGTCACCTAATGGTAACACACAATAATGAGATATAATATCTTTAAAACTCTAAGAATAGGATTCAAAGCATTAGGAGAAATACCTAAGGTAGATGATGGGGTGGTGGGTGCAGTAAACCACCATGGCTTGTATATTCCTATGGAACAAACCTGCACATTCTGCACATGTATCCCAGAACTTAAAGTATAATTTAAAAAAAAAGGTTAAAAATATATAAAATGATAAAATCATGTGTACTTTTTTTTAATTATTAGGAATATTTACTGGTATTCTTTTTGTGTGTCAAATATAGAAAAGTAAATTTTCTCCTTTGGGGTATCATTTTCATGAACATTGAAACCAAACTTTAAGCAAAAATCTCTTCATGGTTAACTGACAAACTAAATGAAGAAAAGATTAAAGGAGCCTTTAAAAAACAGTCACTCATACACAGGGAACAAGGAAACTCACCAGGGCATGCAAAGGAGAACCAAACCAGAAATGAAGAGAATTAATACAAATTAAGGACCTTATTAAGAGTGAGCAAAATACTCACCTGCATAAACTACCTGTATGGGACCTCTCCTGATTGCTGAGTTTCAAAAAAAAATGTGCTCTTTACATACCTGAGCCCCCAAAACCTCAGATTTTTAAAGGCTTTTTATGTAGTCTTTCCAAGATTCCTCAAAATGTGACAAATGTATCCCTGGAAAGGCCTTAGCCCCTCCTCTGACAGCGGCATATCTGGTATGGACAGGACTCAGGCACCTCAAGGCAGAAGGGAGAGGTAGAGACATGGTTACAGGGTGGGTGCTTGGACTTCAAGTCCACACTGTACCTTCTCCATAGTTCTCCCTCTGCTCAGTCCTGGCCAACAATGAAACACAATTTAAAAACCACTGTCAAAAACATATCCAAAACTTGGAACAGGTGAAAGAGTATTTTTGCAGAGTAGTGTTGGACTTGACTTTACAACTCTTAGAATGCAGAAATTAACTGATAGATTTTTGTCCAGTAGAGATGCAAATTAATTCTATCCAATGGAAGGTAAAATCCCAAGGATGATGGTTTATGGTCCTCTAAGATACACGTGTATCTAACTCAGAAATCTTATTCTAACATCTCCTGTAAAATTGCCATATCTCTTAGCTCCACTTAGCTTAGTTTAGTGGACATATTTCTTTTAAGAAAAGAAATCAATTCTTTTTTTCATTTTTTTAATCTTCAACTTCTATTTTAAGTTCTGGGGTACATGTGCAGGATATGCAGGTTTCTGACATAGGGAAACATGTGCTGTGGTGGTTTGCTGCACAGATTATCCAATCACCTAGCTATTAAGCCCAGCATCCATTAGCTATTCTTCCTGATGCTCTCCCTTCCCCACCCCACTCCCAAGGGCCCCAGTGGGTGTTGTTCCCTGAACTGTCCATGTGGTTTCATCATCCAGCTCCCACTGATAAGTGAGAATGTGCATTGTTTAGCTTTCTCTTCCTTCATTAGTTTGTTAAAGATGTTTTCCAGCTCCATCTATATCCCTGTAACAAACATGATCTTGTTCCTTCTTACTGCTGTGTCATATTCCATGCTGTATATGTACCACATTTTCTCTATCCAGTCTATCACTGATGGCCATTTGGCTTAATTCCATATCTTTGCTAATGTGAATAGTGCTGCAATCAACATATGCATGCATGTATCTTTATAATAGAATAATTTACATTCCTTTGGGTATATACCCAGTAATGGGATTGCTGGGTCAGATGGTACTTCTGCCTCTAGGTCTTTAAGGAATCCCCACACTGTCTTCCACAATGGTTGAACTAATTTACACTCCCATCAACAATGTAAGAGCGGTCCTTTTTCTCTGCAACATTGCCAGAGTCTGTTGTTTTTTGACTTTTTAATAATGGCCATTCTGACTGGCATCAGATGGTATCTCACTGTGGTTTGCTTTGCATTTTTCTAATGATCAGTGATGTTGAGCTTTTATTTGTATGTTTTTTGGCTGCATGTATGTCTCCTTTTGAGTGGTGTCTCTTCATGTCTTTTGCCCACTTCTTAATGGGGTTGTTTTATTTCTTGTAAATATGTTTCTGTTTCTTGTAGAATCTGGATATTAGATCTTTGTCACATGGATAAATTAAAAATATTTCTTCCATTCTGTGGGTTGTCTCTTCACTTTGATGATAGTTTCTTTTGCTGTGTAAAAGCTCTTTACTTTAATTAGAACTCATTTGTCAAGTTTTGCTTTTGTTGCAATTGCTTCTGGTGTTTTTTTTTTTCGTAAAATCTTTGCCTGTGCCTATGTCCTGAATGGTATCACCTAAGTTTTCTTCTAGGGATTTTACGGTTTTGGGTTTTACATTTAAGTCTCCAGTTGATCTTGAGTTAACTTTTGTATAAGGTGTAAAGAAGGGATTCAGTTTCAATTTTCTGCATATGGCTAGCCAGTTCTCCCAGTGCCACTTGTTAAATAGGGAATCCTTTCCCCCTTGCTCGGAAAATGATTCTTCAATACCACAAAAGTTAAAACTGAAAGACTTCTTACAAAATAATTTGCTTATACTCTTAAAAATGTCAAGATTAAGAAATAAGGATGAAGAACCACTGTAGAGAAGCAAGACAGCTAAACGCAAACAGTAACTCGGGAGTGGATCCTGCACTAGGAAAGCGTTTTTCTTTCCTTCACTGTAACAGAAATTAGCGAAAAACATTAGGAATACTAAGATCCACAGGTTAGATAGTAATGTTTAGTCAATGTTAATTTCATGGTACTGTTATTGTGTAATATCATTATTTTTAAGAAATATTCTCTAAAATACTTAAGGATAAAGAGCACCAACTCTGCAATCTACCTCAAATAATTCAGAAGGTAATAATAGATACATATTATTGATAAGTTATGAAATGATTTAAAAAAAAAAACCATGGTAAAGATAGTGGTTGAGAAATCAATGAATGGTGTACTGGAATTATTTGCATTATTTTTACAACTCTTCTATAAATCTAGAATTTTTCAAAGTAAAGGATTAAAAATAATGCTACATAAATAAGAATCAATTAATTCATACATGAAATCATGTAATCAAGGTCATCAGTAACAACAATGATAAACTCTTTTACACTTTATGGTTGATACAATTCTTTTCCTTCCCTTTATTATCTAGCTTTATCTGACTGATTTCTTTTAAACTTTCATGGTGTAAACATTTTTACCCCTACTGAAGCTTGGAAAGATTCAGCAACCATCTTCTCGTTACTAATCTGGTGATTTTGCCAATGCCTGATGCGACTTTTTACTACAGACACCAGATTGGAGATTTTCCAACCTGCTCTTTGGGACATAACCACCAAGAGAGGGTTGTGAGAGTAAGAGAATGAAGGAGTGACAGTGGGGCTGGGGAAACCGGAGGATGAGGGTGGGAACCAGTGTGCAAGATGGTAGGCTACTGATTGGTCATTCACCTCCCATTTCTTTCTTTCTTTATTTGAGTCAGGGTTTTGTTCTGTCACCCAGGCTGGCTAAAGCGCAGTGGCATGGCTCACTGCAGCCTGAAACTTCTAGGCTCAAGAGATCCTCCCCCCTCCGGCTCTCAAGTAGCTGGGACTACAGGTGTTTGACGCCACACTTGGCTAAGATTTTTATTTTTACTTTTGTAGGCATGGGGTCTTGCCGTGTTGCCCAGGCTAGTCTCAAACTCCTGGCCTCACATCACCCTCCCACCTCAAACTTCCAATCATCTCCCAGTTCTATCAACTGCATATTAGCTACCATTTTTTTCTCTGAAGTCTGTCTTGATATGAAACTACAGTTCAAGCAGAAAGAACTGTTTGGGAAGAAGCAACTATGGCCCTTTTGACCAAGTTAATTTGACATAGATTACGGAAGAACTTCTTTTAAAGTGATATTCGAACACTTATTTCTGTAGACTCAGAAAACCTGTAAGAAAACAAGATAAAGAGAGAAGTAAAGAAAAAGAATAAAGGAGAGAGAAGAGGAAGAAGATGGGAGGTCACTACACAAACAGGCAGACCTAGAACCCATTGATAACCAGTGGACGTATTGTCAGGCACGGCTGAAAACTCGGATTAGCCTCTTCAACGACACCAGCTTTCAACCAGGCCACCAGGACAGCACAAAGCTGATGGCTCTGTCTCTGTTAATAAAGACTCAGAAATAGCTTAGCAGTGCGTTTTGACACCAAAAATTCACTGTGGAGTTAGAGATCAGTTTGTTAGGAACTTGCAAACCATAAAAATCTAAAAGGTTTTTAAATATTAATAGCACTTGAATGGTTTTCTCCCAGATGGCCACAAAGCTGACTATAGTTCTCTGCTAGAACCCTCTGCTGTTTATCCTCTAAATGTCCCCAATATAAAACAGTTTTAATCTTTTGTTGCTGCTGTAAAACTTGATCTACTGTGGAACAACATAATTAAGTGTCAGTGCCTGGATGTATGCAGTGAGAAACGGACAGAATAATCCAGGATGTATGTCACTAATAATTTAGTTTATGGCTCAGTGATAATGGGATCCCTGATTATTAGCAGGATGCCTGGCCCTGGAGGCTTCTGAGCTCGAAGCCCAGGCATGTGGACATATGAGGTGGCAGAGGCAGTGCTGGTAGGAGCATGTGAGCCTCACTTTTTGCTTATCTTTTCCAGTCCATTGGTCTGTTAAAGGTCTATGTTACCCTCGCAGTACAATGTTAATGTAAAGCCAACTAGAAAGGAACAACAGTTTGACTGGAAAGATTTGATGTTCGTTGTACTTGTTCTTGTGAAAATTATGAAAAACATGTGAATTAAAATGTAATTGACAGAGAGCTATTGTCTTGATGGTATGGTTTGCTGGCAGTGTTGGAAGGCCAACCCAGAAGGTGATGCAAGTTATATGTACAGACAATGAGAGTTATGAACAGAAAGGAAGAGGCAGAGAGGAAGGAGTGAAAACAGAAGAGACAGAAAAGGGGAAGAATGAGAAAGCTGGGGAGGAAAGGAAAGAGAGGATTAGTACTTTCTGGGATCACTTCCCAAATAAACTATATATGTA